>NC_084638.1:6869072-6896572 GCF_033978795.1 Nerophis ophidion
CTATTCATGTTTGTTGACACATTTCCTCCCTTGTTGTTTTTTATGTGGATCTAGTTAATAGCATGACAGTCCATAGTGGATCTAGTTAATAGTGTGAGAGTCCATAGTGGATCTATTTAATAGTGTGACAGTCCATAGTGGATCTAGTTAATAGTGTGAGAGTCCATAGTGGATCTAGTTAATAGCGTGAGAGTCCATAGTGGATCTAGTTAATAGTGTGAGAGTCCATAGTGGATCTAGTTAATAGCGTGACAGTCCATAGTGGATCTAGTTAATAGTGTGAGAGTCCATTGTGGATCTAGTTAATAGTGTGAGAGTCCATTGTGGATCTAGTTAATAGTGTGAGAGTCCATTGTCTAGTTAATAGTGTGAGAGTCCATTGTGGATCTAGTTAATAGTGTGAGAGTCCAGTCAATAGTGGATCTAGTTAATAGTGTAAGAGTCCAGTCCATAGTGGATCTAACATAATAGTGTGAGAGTCCAGTCCATAGTGGATGTAGTTAATAGTGTGAGAGTCCATTGTGGATCTAGTTAATAGTGTGAGAGTCCAGTCCATAGTGGATCTAGTTAATAGTGTAAGAGTCCAGTCCATAGTGGATTTAACATAATAGTGTGAGAGTCCAGTCTATAGTGGATGTAGTTAATAGTGTGAGAGTCCAGAGTGGATCTAGTTAATAGTGTGAGAATCTACTAGATCTGGTTAATCAGACGAAACCTGTAGGCACGTTGCGTTCAGGAGTGTCTGTTAACTTGAAGTTTGCCCAATGCTATTCATGTATGTTGACACATTTCCTCCGTTGTTGTTTTTTATGTGGATCTAGTTAATAGCATGACAGTCCATAGTGGATCTAGTTAATAGTGTGAAAGTTCATAGTGGATCTAGTTAATATTGTGCGAGTTCATAGTGGATCTAGTTAATAGTGTGCGAGTTCATAGTGGATCTAGTTGATATTGTGCGAGTTCATAGTGGATCTAGTTAATATTGTGCGAGTTCATAGTGGATCTAGTTAATGGTGTGAGAGTTCATAGTGGATCTAGTTAATAGTGTGAGAGTCCATAGTGGATCTAGTTAATAGTGTGAGAGTCCAGTCCATAGTGGATGTAGTTAATATTGTGCGAGTTCATAGTGGATCTAGTTAATGGTGTGAGAGTCCAGAGTGGATCTAGTTAATAGTGTGAGAATCTACTAGATCTGGTTAATCAGACAAAACCTGTAGGCACGTTGCGTTCAGGAGTGTCTGTTAACTTGAAGTTTGCCCAATGCTATTCATGTTTGTTGACACATTTCTTCCGTTGTTGTTTTTTATGTGGATCTAGCTAATAGCGTGACAGTCCATAGTGGATCTAGTTAATAGTGTGCGAGTTCATAGTGGATCTAGTTAATAGTGTGCAAGTTCATAGTGGATCTAGTTAATAGTGTGAAAGTTCATAGTGGATCTAGTTAATGGTGTGAGAGTTCATAGTGGATCTAGTTAATAGTGTGAGAGTCCATGGTGGATTTAGTTAATAGTGTCAGAATCCAGTCCGTGGTCCATAGTGGATCTAGTTAATAGTGTAAGAGTCCATAGTGGATCTAGTTAATAGTGTGAGAGTCCAGTCCATAGTGGATCTAGTTAATAGTGTGAGAGTCCAGTCCATAGTGGATGTAGTTAATATTGTGCGAGTTCATAGTGGATCTAGTTAATGGTGTGAGAGTCCAGAGTGGATCTAGTTAATAGTGTGAGAATCTACTAGATCTGGTTAATCAGACGAAACCTGTAGGCACGTTGCGTTCAGGAGTGTCTGTTAACTTGAAGTTTGCCCAATGCTATTCATGTTTGTTGACACATTTCTTCCGTTGTTGTTTTTTATGTGGATCTAGCTAATAGCATGACAGTCCATAGTGGATCTAGTTAATAGTGTGCGAGTTCATAGTGGATCTAGTTAATGGTGTGAGAGTTCATAGTGGATCTAGTTAATAGTGTGAGAGTCCATGGTGGATTTAGTTAATAGTGTCAGAATCCAGTCCATAGTCCATAGTGGATCTAGTTAATAGTGTGAGAGTCCATGGTGGATTTAGTTAATAATGTCAGAATCCAGTCCATAGTGGATCTAGTTAATAGTGTGAGAGTCCATAGGAGAGCTAGTCAATAGTGTGAGAGTCCATAGTGGATGTAGTTAATAGTGTGAGTGTCCAGTCCATAGTGGATCTAGTTAATAGTGTAGGAGTCCAGTCCATAGTGGATCTGACATAATAGTGTGAGAGTCCAGTCCATAGTGGAGGTAGTTAATAGTGTGAGAGTCCATAGTGGATCTAGTTAATAGTGTAGGAGTCCAGTCCATAGTGGATCTAACATAATAGTGTGAGAGTCCAGTCCATAGTGGATTTAGTTAATAGTGTGAGAGTCCAGTCTCTAGTGGATCTAGTTAATAGTGTGCGAGTCCAGTCCATAGTGGATCTAACATAATAGTGTGAGAGTCCAGTCTATAGTGGGTCTAACATAAAAGTGTGAGAGTCCAGTCCATAGTGGATCTAGTTAATAGTATGAGAGTCCAGTCCATAGTGGATCTAACATAATAGTGTGAGAGTCCAGTCCATAGTGGATCTAACATAATAGTGTGAGAGTCCAGTCTATAGTGGGTCTAACATAATAGTGTGAGAGTCCAGTCCATAGTGGATCTAGTTAATAGTGTGAGATTCCAGTCCATAGTGGATTTAGTTAATACTGTGTGAAAGTTGATCTCGAGATCATTTAAGTGTTGGAGAGAAAAAAAAGTTGTGTATGACTTTTATTTTTATTTTTTATGACTTGAGACCCTTTCGGATCCCCAGGACCAAACTTAAGGGGAACCCAAAAGGTAAAAAATACAACTATTTATTGTAATAGTTTGGACATCCCTGCTGTAGGGGGAAAAGAGACACCAGACAATAGTATACAGTACTCAAATAATATTCAACTTTTACTCCGAGACCTTCTACTGTCAATACAAATAAAGTATGCACGCTGTGTACCAGGTACTTTTCAAAAAACCAAAGCAAAGACATTTTTGTAGACCTCTGAAACTATTGTACACGACAACACCAATTTCTATATTGTTAGAAAAATCTGCATGTACGAAAACAATAGCTCTCTTTTAAAGTCTTATCTGGCAAAGGCAAAATATTGTCTGTATTAAAAACTGAAATGATGTATATTTAGTTTTCTCCTTCATTTAAAGTGAAAGTAGCTTCTTAAAGTAATCCACTCGGCGACAACATTTGTCAGGTCGCGTTTTTGCTGCGAATGTTAGCTGTGAAGTGATGTGGTAGGCTAGAAGAAGGCATCTCACTCCATCTTTATCATCAATGGCCTTTTTTAAAAGCTTCCACAGTCTGTGGTGCCCTCAGGTGGTCAGGGAGCATGTTCCACAGACTGGGAGTGGCACAGCTTTGTCCACGGAGGTTGGAGGAGGTTAGACTGTCAGGAACGGGGGTGTTGTGTGGAGGATTTGGGGGTGAGCAGTCCTTTGAGGTAGAGGGGGGCATTTCCATGGAGGCACTGGTGAGTTAGTATTATGTTAATGTAATTAACTGAGCCCTCCACCGGTGGTGATTTAGTACAGATCTGTTTCCAAATCATATGCTAGCAATACTTTAAAAAAATATGTTGCCTTTACACACCGACAACACTCTTTGTGAAATAAAACAAGCAAGCAAGACTGACGTGGAGACTTAAACTCAGGGGTGACCCAAACATTTTCCACTGAGGGCCACACACTGAAAAATTAATACATGCAGGGGCCAGTTTGATATTTTTCAATTTCTAAACCAATACAATATATAGATGTATTTTTTTACCATCTCGTTTGGTCCCAGGACCCAAAAAAGTCTCATGTCATAAAAATGTTGAAAAACAAGATGTAAATTAATTTAAAAAAATATTTACGGTAAATTTTTAGCTCAGCTTAAGATCTGTCAATATAAAAATTTAAAAAAATGTTTGAAGCCCTTTTTGTTTTAAGAAAATGATGATTTATGAAGCAAAAAGACAAAATATGCAACATTTACCCCCCAAAATGTTCAGTGTGGATTGTTGTGAAGCAATTTGAGCCATAAATAGGTCAAGAACTCATAATATTGATTTTAAATCTTTTGTTTTTTTTTTTAAACAATGACAGTTTAAAAAAAAATCCCACTAAAATTATAAGGGTTTCAAAAGGGCCCCAAGATAATATATATATATATATACAAATGACACTTTAGTTGTTTTTCCCCCCCCCCAAGGTTTAAATTTCCCCATCCATCCATCGATTGTACGTTTTTACTATGCTTTTTGTTATAGAAATCTTAGTTTTTTTATGGCAAAAACTCATAAAAAGTGCAATAGTTTTTCACAAAAATATTTAAAAGTACGTTTTTACTATGCTTTTTGTTATAGAAATCTTAGTTTTTTTATGGCGAAAACTCATAAAAAAAGTGCAATAGTTTTTCACAAAAATATTTAAAAGTAGCATATTTGATGTGATGTAATTGAACTTTTCAATATGCCAATAACTCATAACAATATAGATTTGTAATTCATTATTTTTGAGCAATGAGTTAAAAAACAGCTTGCATTGCAGCTTTTTGTTGTTAAAGTAAATATCGCAACTTTTGCTCGTTACATTTCACCGGTTTGCTCTTTTTAATGTTTTTTTGTAATTGTATTATTAGAATGTGCCATAGGCCGTTAAAGAAAGAGCTGCGGGACGCACTTAGGAAAAAATATGGCCTTTACAATTTGTGAACTATAGCCATTGTTTAGATTCCAGTTGCCGGTCTCCAACACGACAACATCTGTTGTTGTGTGAACTGGTTAGTACATAGATGTCATATTCATACGTCAAAGTATTTTTAAACAGCTTTATTTGGAGTGATTACACAACATACAGTCCCAACCATTGTTAAAAAGAATTTGGTGCACAAATAAGTTAGGATTTTTTAAATAACACATCAAATGTATACATACTCAAATATAGACATGCATTCTGTGAATATTCTTATTCATGTGGGACATTTATCACAACTAATATTTGCTTAAATTTCTCTCAGCTAGATGTTTTTTTTGTAGAATAATTATTGTTCGATATTTGACCACTTTTTTTTCAGAATTGGTAGATTTTAATTTGAACCGCTTGTGGAAATGTTAATGCAAACCAGTTGTATTCATCGCAAAACCTTGAAACTGTTGCGTGTTTTGGATTATTTTCCACCGTCTGCCCTTTTATGACATACACTTTTTATCAGGAAAAGGTATGAATTGGAAAAAGAAAACACATTTGTCGCGGGGGGCGCTGGCGCCTATCTCAGCTACAATCGGGCGGAAGGCGGGGTACACCCTGGACAAGTCGCCACCTTTCCAGCGCCCCCCGCGACCCCAAAAGGGAATAAGCGGTAGAAAATGGATGGATGGAAACACATTTGTTGCCTAGATTGATCTTAATGCTGTTGCTGTGTCTGTTCCAGGTATTGCATTGAGTGTGATGCCTTGTCTAAAGTGGAGTCTGAACAGAACGAGTTCATCAACCAGTTTATTCTGCAAAAGTAAGTTTGTGTGTTGGAGATTGTTTTCTAAAGAGAGCTAATCAAGCAATCCTACAAAAGCATGAAATCATTCCACATATTGACATTAGCTTAAAAAGTTTCTATACAAGGCTGTCTCATGTCGAGAATAGCAATAACTGAAGAGTCATCCCTGATTCTTAATGTGATGTTAAATACGTTTATTTATGAAAATATCACACTTTTTTCCAACTTAAAGGGGAACTGCACTTTTTGAGGATTTTTGCCAATTGTTCACAATCATTCTGATGGAAAAAATGTTTATTTTTTTAATTCAAACGTGTAAAGATCATCGTCTCGTTCTTGGTGGCTAGCGATGCAGCTAATGTTAGCAATCCATTATACCGCTAAATCACTTAAAAAATGCATTCAAAAAACATCAACAGTAGTTTATTTACGTTCTGTAACCTGTATAGTAACCAAGCTGTAGCTACATTATCATTGTAAGAGTGAACACTGAGGAACTCCTAGTGTACTAACACATCAGCATGCTTCGGTGTTCGCTGCAAAAGCAAGCTTTCCGTTTCTTCCGAAATTCTGGCATGTTCTAATCATGGCAGACTAGGTACCAAACAACAAAGACGACTATTTCTGGACAAATGAGGATTCACAACCTAATTTTTTTGAAGCTGGACATACAGAGGATAAACTACTGCTTCTAGAAGCGAGCACAAAGGAAGGCTGAGACGTTGGAGCAGACAGAAGCCTAGAGATTGAGGTCGGCATGACGTTGAAGCTGGAAAATTGATATTATGCTATTTTGACATCAATAGAGTGCTTACCTACATAAACCGGAAAAAAATGTTTGTCCATCGAGGGAGTCACTTTAATGTTGATCATAATACACGCGGCACGTCTAGCTGTGCACACACAAAACTTGAAATAATACTTTACTTGTACTGTAATATGATTGTTCATGATTTTCACTAAGTACAGATTGGTGTCCTATCACATTGTTGTGAATTACAAACTCAAACGCATTTTGTGCTGACGTAGAAGCTAGCTAATCTCTTGCCGTAGTTCGCTTCTACGGCTAATACCAGAGCATGTTGATGTGTTAGTACGCCAGAAAAATAGTTCCTCAGTGTCGCTCCAGCTTGAATATTTGCACCGCAACACAACATGAACACTACACAACAAATTCCCAGAATTCCCTGCAGCACCAACTCTTTCCGGGACGCTACAATATATACAAAGGCTACTGGTGGATCTACACCTAACATCCACTGTAATGATACCACGTACAATAGCGTATCTAGTCAAGACTACTATAATTATAATTATAATAATCAATATTTTTTAGCATCACAAAATCTTCTTTCGT
Source organism: Nerophis ophidion (assembly GCF_033978795.1). Taxonomy (NCBI): domain Eukaryota; kingdom Metazoa; phylum Chordata; class Actinopteri; order Syngnathiformes; family Syngnathidae; genus Nerophis; species Nerophis ophidion. The sequence continues at coordinate 6,875,957 of NC_084638.1, forward strand.
TTTTTAAAATGTATATTGTTTATAAACACAGGAAATACGTCCCTGGACACATGAAGATTTTGAATATGACCAATTTCTGATCTTGTAACTACTTGGTGTCAGATTGATACCCAAACGTGTGGTATCATCCAAAATTAAAGTCAAGTATCAAAGAAGAAAAGAATAAGTGATTATTAGATTTTAACAGAAGTGTAGATAGAACATGTTAAAAGAGAAAGTAAGCAGATATTAACAATAAATTAAAAAGTAGATTAATACACATTTTTTTTACAGTTTGTCCCTCATAATGTGTACAAAATAATAGGTGTATAAATGACACAATATGTTACAGCAGACTAATTAGGAGTCTTTGTTTACTTACTACTAAAAGTCAAGTTGTCCAGAATGTTCAACATTTTATTTAAGAACTAAATGACAATAATAAACACATGTTTCATGTACCCTAACATTTTTTTTTTAAATTAAAGCCAATAATTAAATTTTTTGTGGTCCCCTTTTATTTAGAAAAGTACAGAAAAACTTTTGGTACCGGTACCAAAATATTGGTATGGGGACAAGACTAAATAATACACACACAAAGAGCACCCACTTGCAGGAATGTATTTCGGCGCCTACGGTTACAGGAATGCGTTTCGAGGTAGAATTAATTGTTCTAAATATTTGCATTGCTAGCCTCCAAGAACGAGCACATTTTTACAAATTAGAATGCCAAAAAAAAACTTGTCGTCTTGTCTCTCCTTAGGATTGTGAACAGTGGGCAAAATTCCACTGAAAAGTTTATTGCAGGATTTGTTCTCGATATTCTGTCTCTTTTAAAAGAAAGTCATTAAGGAAACCATAAGTGTATCAAAGTATTTACCACGCTGTGTTACTCATTTGTTCAAATGTCTCTTTTCAGCTGAGTCAAGAAGCCAGCCAGTGTTTACGTTGGTTTGTGGAGCGGCCATCCCACAAGTTGAAGATTCAAGTCCGACAACAGGTGCCCTCTAAGTCCAGTTGAACTATATCCGAGTAAGACAAGGAACCTCTCCAGATCTTCCTGTTGCTGTGTCATTAGTCTACGCTTGAGCTTTTTTCTACACTGGGTGTAAATCTAAGTTAGTTTGGCAACAAACATAGCAACAAAAACGCTTCACACTATTGAGGATTGGCTACACGTTAAAGATTTGTTGTTTGGACATTGACAAATGATCCTGTGTCCCTGGAGCTGACTTAAGACCACCAATCTTGCAGGAATGTTTTCATGAAGTCTGATAAAGCTGAGGTTAAATTATTTTATTTAGTACAGTGGTGCATGTGAGCAGCCCAACCAACAGGCTTTTTAAAGTAGTTAGTGCAATAACCATGCGTCCCAAGAAAGTGAGCGCCAAGGAGAGCAGTGAGAGGAAAAAGCGAATGATGTGCCTCGAACTAAAGAAAGAAATAGTGGAAAAACACGACCAAGGTGTGCGTGTGGTCGACTTGGCGAGGGAGTACGAGCGTAGCAGTTCTACCATCTGCACGATACTCAAGCAGAAAGAGCTGATTAAGGCGATATCGCCAGCCAAGGGCATTAAAATCATTTCCAAGCAGAGGACGGCGATCCACGAAGACATGGAGAGGCTGCTGGTGGTGTGGTTGAAGGAGAAGCAGCTGGCAGGCGATACCGTGACCGAGGCTATAATCTGCGAGAAGGCGCGAGCCATCTACGCTAGTTTACTGCAGAAGACCCCAGGAACTTTGACGGACGAGGCTTTGGCCGAGCAGTTCAAAGCCAGCCGGGGCTGGCTGGATGGATTTAAAAAACGGATCGGCATTCGCTTTGTCGTCAGGAACGGTGAGGTAGCGAGCTCCGATATGGAAGCGGCTGATGACTACCTGAAAACCTTTGCTGAAATCATCGCAGCAGAAGGATACGTCCCTCAGCAAGTCTTCAACTGCGACGAGACCAGACTGTTTTGGAAGAAGATGCCAAAGAAGTTTTGCGCAACAGCTGAGGAGCAGGCGATGCCGGGAAAAAAACCCTTGCAGGACAGACTCACCCTCGCTCTGTGCGCCAACGCCAGCGGAGACTGCAAGATTAAGCCTCTGCTCGTTCACCTTTCCGAAAACCCCCGAGCCTTTAAGTCCAACAATATTGTGAAGGACAAGCTGCCCGTCATGTGGAGGGCCAACCAGAGGGCGTGGGTCACCAAGCAGTTCTTTGTGGAGTGGTTGAATTTGGTCTTTGGTCCTGACGTGAAGAAATATCTCCAGGAAAATAATCTACCCCTGCAAGCCCTTCTGGTCCTGGACAATGCACCTGCTCACCTGCCCAACCTTGAAGATGACATCCTGGAGGAGTTCAAGTTCATAAAGATTATCTACCTTCCGGTCAACGTCACCCCTATTCTGCAGCCCATGGACGAGGTGATTTCGGGTTTCAAGACTCTCTTCACCAGGCACTTGTTTCGCCACTGCTTTGAGATGACCGAGTACACAGACTTCACCTACCGAGAGTTCTGGAAGGATCACTACAACATCGTGATCTGCCTCAGGATTATTGACATGGCCTGGCAGGCCGTTACGGCGAGGACCTTGACCTCTGCATGGGAGAGGCTGTGGCCCGAGGCCGTGTCTGAAACGGACTCTGAAACTTTGGAACCCGGGGCAGTGATCAAGGAGATTTTATCCCTGGGCAAGTCCATGGGCCTGGACATGAACGACAGCGACATCAACGAGCTCATCAACGAGCACTCTGAAGAACTGACCACAGAGGAGCTGAAGGAGCTCCAGATGCAGCAGCATGCCAACCTTCTGCAAGGGATCGGCGACACGGAGGTCATCTCAACCAGTGAGATCAAGGAAATGTTGGGGATCTGGGAGAAACTTGTGGACTTTATCCAGAAGAAACACCCGGAAAAAGCTGCAACTGGACATGCCACGGCCCTATTTGACTCCCTTTGCTTAACTCATTTCAGACACATTCTAAAAGAGAGGACTAAGCAGACCTCTTTGGACTGTTTTGTACCGGACTCTCCTGCAGATGAGGGTGAGGAAAGCCTGGCCAAAAGGACCAAAATCAGCGAATAAAACCAAGTAATTGTACGTTCAATTTTTATCCATTTTATTTTAGGATACTTCTCCATTTTTAAACATTTTTTGGAGGGGGCCTGAAGGGATTAATGGCATTTCAGTTTATTGAATGGGAAACTTCATTTGAGATTGGACTAATGAGAGTTAGGAAAGCCAATACAGAAATAATTCAACTCCTAAGTTTGTTCAATAATAGAGGAGCTGCTGTCTTCTCTACGGGGCCATTAGGACATTTGACATTTGACTTCTCACTCCATTCATCAATTCCAGGATGAAACTTTAACCGTCTCAAAGAACTTTTCTGGAACTTTTTCGGTCGTCCATTTCTTTTGTTCATGCTGACTTCAATAAAAAAAAAAAAAACTGTCACCGCCCAAATGCGGCTGGACTTTATTGTAGCTTTGTTTATGACGGGGGGTCTAAGAATTAAAAACTACAGTGCAAATGTAAGAAAAAAGCCAATAAACCATAATGCTTTTCATTTATATATATATATATATATATACATATATATATATATATATAACCAGAAATCATCATCATAATTAAAGATAAAAGTAATTTTTAATTGACTTTCCCTAAATATGTAAAAGTATACATATTCTCTTCATGTCATATTATGCTCCTTACAGTGCTGTTGTTTTGTGGTTATATAGTGCTTATCCAATCAGAATTCAGCTAGCTTAAAATCTGCCCGAAGCCTTCAGAATCAACAATGCTGGCGTCTGTGCGCTGCAATCGAACGGACACATACAGTTGATAGACGGTTGCGATAGACAATCAGATCGCAGGTAGTTGTCAGTGAGGCCTTCTCGCTGGCCTAAGGCAGATATATATTGTGATGTTGTGAGCTAGGTAACATAAGAACTCCATTACCCAGCATGCCACAGCAGTGTACTATACTATGATCATAATGTACTATACTATGATCGTAGTATCAAGTGTAGTGTACTAAACTATGCTCATAGTGTACTATACTATGATCATAATTTACTATACTATGATCGTAGTGTGTATCAAGTGTAGTGTCCTATACTATGATCATAGCGTACTATAGTATGATCATAGTGTACTATACTATGATCATAGTGTAGTATCAGGTGTAGTGTACTATGATCATATCAAGTGCAGTGTACTATACTATGATCATAATGTACTATACTATGATCGTAGGGTGTATCAAGTGTAGTGTACTAAACTATGCTCATAGTGTACTATACTATGATCATAATTTACTATACTATGATCATAGTGTAGTATCCAGTGCAGTGTACTAAACTATGATTGTAGTGTGTATCAAGTGTAGTGTACTAAACTATGCTCATAGTGTACTATACTATGATCATAATTTACTACACTATGATCATAGTGTAGTATCAAGTGTAGTGTACTATATTATGATCATAGTGTAGTGTACTACACTATGATAATAGTGTAGTGTACTACACTATGATAATAGTGTAGTATCAAGTGCAGTGTACTATACTATGAACATAGTGTAGTATCAAGTGAAGTGTACGAAACTATGATCATAGTGTATATCAAGTATAGTGAACTAAACTATGATTGTAGTGTACTATACTATGATCATAGTCTACTATGCTATGATCATAGTGTAGTATCAAATGTAGTGTACTACACTATGATCATTGTTTAATATCAGGTGTAGAATACTAAATTATGATCATAGTGTAGTATCAAGTGCAGTGTACTATACTATGATCATAATTTACTATACTATGATCGTAGTGTGTATCAAGTGTAGTGTCCTATACTATGATCATAGCGTACTATAGTATGATCATAGTGTACTATACTATGATCATAGTGTAGTATCAGGTGTAGTGTACTATGATCATATCAAGTGCAGTGTACTATACTATGATCATAATGTACTATACTATGATCGTAGGGTGTATCAAGTGTAGTGTACTAAACTATGCTCATAGTGTACTACACTATGATCATAATTTACTATACTATGATCATAGTGTAGTATCCAGTGCAGTGTACTAAACTATGATTGTAGTGTGTATCAAGTGTAGTGTACTAAACTATGCTCATAGTGTACTATACTATGATCATAATTTACTACACTATGATCATAGTGTAGTATCAAGTGCAGTGTAATAAACTATGATCGTAGTGTGTATCAAGTGTAGTGTACTACACTATGATCATTGTGTAGTATCAAGTGTAGTGTACTATATTATGATCATAGTGTAGTGTACTACACTATGATAATAGTGTAGTGTACTACACTATGATAATAGTGTAGTATCAAGTGCAGTGTACTATACTATGAACATAGTGTAGTATCAAGTGAAGTGTACTAAACTATGATCATAGTGTATATCAAGTATAGTGAACTAAACTATGATCGTAGTGTACTATACTATGATCATAGTCTACTATGCTATGATCATAGTGTAGTATCAAATGTAGTGTACTACACTATGATCATTGTTTAATATCAGGTGTAGAATACTAAATTATGATCATAGTGTAGTATCAAGTGCAGTGTACTATACTATGATCATAGTCTACTATACTATGATCATAGTGTGCTATACAATGATCATAATGTAGTATCAAGTGTAGTGTACTATACTATGATCATATTATAGTATCAAGTGTAGTGTACTTTACTATGATCATAGTGTACTAAACTATAATCGTAGTGTGTATCAAGTGCAGTGTACAATACTATAATCATAGTGTACTATACTATGATCGTGGTGTGTATCAAGTGTAGTGTACTAAACTATGATTATAGTGTACTATACTTTGATCATAGTGTAGTATCAAGTGTACTATACTATGATCATAGTGTACTCTAATATTATCAAAGTGTAGTTTTCTATACTATGATCATAGTTTAGTATCAAGTGCATTGTACTATACTATGATCATAGTGTAGTGTACTATACTATGATCATAATGTACTATGCTATGATCATAGTTTACTATACTATGATCATAGTGTAAAATACTATGATCATTGTGTAGTATCAAGTGCAGTGTACTATATTGATAATAGTGTACTATACTATGATCATAATTTACTATACTATGATTGTAGTGTGTATCAAGTGTAGTGTACTATACTATGATCATAATTTACTATACTATGATTGTAGTGTGTATCAAGTGTAGTGTACTATACTATGGTCATAGTGTATTATACTATGAACATAGTGCAGTATCAAGTGTAGTGTACTAAACTATGATCGTGGTGTACTATACTATGATCATAGTCTACTATGCTATGATCTTGGTGTCGTATCAAATGTAGTGTACTACACTATGATCATTGTTTAATATCAGGTGTAGAATACTAAATTATGATCATAGTGTAGTATCAAGTGCAGTGTACTATACTATGATCATAGTCTACTATACTATGATCGTAGTGTGTATCAAGTGTGGTGTACTAAACTGATCATTATTTACTACACTACTATCATAGTGTAGTACACTTGATACTACATTAATATACTACACTATTATTATAGTGTAGTATCAAGTGTAGTGTGCTATACTATGATCAAAGTGTAGTGTGCTATACTATGATCAAATGTAGTGTGCTATAGTATATCAAAGTGTAGTGTGCTATTGTAACGGACTTCCTGCTGTCCTGGTGTTGGTTGCAGGGACATCTGACAAATGACACATTGTAGCAGTTTTGACTTTGATTTATTGTTTCAATAACCATTTAGTCAGCTGGCCCTTTGGTGGCATCACTTTTCAGTGCACTCTCCTGGCATGTCTGCTGCACACTTTACAGCGTCCTAGGCTTGTGTCCTAGGCAGGGATGTATCATCCCTCTCTCGGTTGTCGCGCTTTTCGTCTGCTGGCCGTTGTTTCCTCCTCCGTGCTGCTCTCTCGCTCGTTCCTCCCTCGCCCTTTTTGTATTCTAACAGCAGATAGACAGATTGTGAGCAGGTGTGTAATTTACGCACCTGGCTTAGATTGCCGCTGCAGTATCGCTCCGCGTGTGTCACGCCTCTCCTCGCCGCCGCATGTCCCGCCTCCTGGTGGTCCTGCGCTGCTGCTTTCCACCCGTGTAGTATCAAGTGTAGTGTACTACACTATGATCATTGTTTAATATCAGGTGTAGAATACTAAATTATGATCATAGTGTGGTATCAAATGTAGTGTGCTATTCTTTGATCGTAGTGATATATTATGATCAAAGCGTAGTATCAAATGTACTATGATCATAGTGTGCTATAGTATGATCCAAGTGTAGTATGATCAAAGTGTGATGTACACACTACACTATGATCATATAAAACTAAATTTGATACTACACTTTGATCATAGTATAGCACACTATGATCATAGTATAGCACACTATATTTTATACTACACTTTGATCATAGTATAGCACACCACATTTGATAGTACACTTTGATCATTGTGTAGCACACTACATTTGATACTACACTTTGATCATAGTATAGCACACTGATCATAGTATAGCACACTACATTTATACTACACTTTGATCATAGTATAGCACACTACATTTGATAGCACACTATGATCATAGTATAGCACACTACATTTGATAGTACACTTTGATCATTGTGTAGCACACTACATTTGATACTACACTTTGATCATAGTATAGCACACTGATCATAGTATAGCACACTACATTTGATAGCACACTTTGATCATAGTATAGCACACTATGATCATAGAATAGAACACTACACTTTGATCATGATCATAGTATAACACACTACATTTGATACTACACTTTGATCATAGTATAGCACACTACATTTGATAGTACACTTTGATCATAGTATAGCACACTACATTTTATACTACACTTTGATCATAGTATAACACACTACACTTTGATCATATTGTAGTACACTGATCATAGTATAGCACACTACATTTGTCACTACAATTTGATCATAGTATAGCACACTACATTTGATACTACACTTTGATAATAGTATAGTACACTATTATCATAGTATAGCACAATACATTTGATAGTACACTTTGATCATATTGTAGTACACTGATCATAGTATATAGCACACTACATTTGATACTACACTTTGATCATAGTATAGCACACTACACTTTGATCATAGTATAGCATAATATGATCATAGTATAGCACACTACATTTGATACTACACTTTGATCATAGTATAGCACACTACATTTGATAGTACACTTTGATCATATTGTAGTACACTGATCATAGTATATAGCACACTACATTTGATACTACACTTTGATCATAGTATAGCACACTACACTTTGATCATAGTATAGCACACTATGATCATAGTATAGCACACTACATTTGATACTACACTTTGAACATAGTATAACACACTACACTTTGATCATAGTATAGCACACCATGATCATAGTATAGCACACTGCATTTGATAGTACACTTTGATCATAGTATAGCACACTACATTTGATAGTACACTTTGATCATAGTATAGCACACTACATTTGATACTACACTTTGATCATAGTATAGCACACTACATTTGATACTACACTTTGATCATAGTATAGCACACTATGGTCATAGTATAGCACACTACATTTGATACTACACTTTGATCATAGTATAGCACACTACATTTGATAGTACACTTTGATCATAGTATAGCACACTACATTTTATACTACACTTTGATCATAGTATAACACACTACACTTTGATCATATTGTAGTACACTGATCATAGTATAGCACACTACATTTGTCACTACAATTTGATCATAGTATAGCACACTACATTTGATACTACACTTTGATAATAGTATAGTACACTATTATCATAGTATAGCACAATACATTTGATAGTACACTTTGATCATATTGTAGTACACTGATCATAGTATATAGCACACTACATTTGATACTACACTTTGATCATAGTATAGCACACTACACTTTGATCATAGTATAGCATAATATGATCATAGTATAGCACACTACATTTGATACTACACTTTGATCATAGTATAGCACACTACATTTGATAGTACACTTTGATCATATTGTAGTACACTGATCATAGTATATAGCACACTACATTTGATACTACACTTTGATCATAGTATAGCACACTACACTTTGATCATAGTATAGCACACTATGATCATAGTATAGCACACTACATTTGATACTACACTTTGAACATAGTATAACACACTACACTTTGATCATAGTATAGCACACCATGATCATAGTATAGCACACTGCATTTGATAGTACACTTTGATCATAGTATAGCACACTACATTTGATAGTACACTTTGATCATAGTATAGCACACTACATTTGATACTACACTTTGATCATAGTATAGCACACTACATTTGATACTACACTTTGATCATAGTATAGCACACTATGGTCATAGTATAGCACACTACATTTGATACTACACTTTGATCATATTGTAGTACACCATGATCATAGTATAGCACACTACATTTGATAGTACACTTTGATCATAGTATAGCACACTACATTTGATACTACACTTTGATCATAGTATAGCACACTGCATTTGATACTACACTATGATCATAGTATAGCACACTACATTTGATAGTACACTTTGATCATAGTATAGCACACTACATTTGATAGTACACTTTGATCATAGTATAGCACACTTTGATCATAGTATAGCACACTACATTTGATACTACACTTTGATCATAGTATAGCACACTATGGTCATAGTATAGCACACTACATTTGATACTACACTTTGATCATATTGTAGTACACTGATCATAGTATATAGCACACTACATTTGATACTACACTTTGATAATAGTATAGCACACTATGATCATAGTATAGCACACTACATTTGATAGTACACTTTGATTATAGTATAGCACATTATGATCATAGTATAGCACACTACATTTGATAGTACACTTTGATCATAGTATAGCACACTACACTTTGATCATAGTATAGAACACTACACTTTGATCATAGTATATAGCACACTACACTTTGATCATAGTATAGCACACTATGAACATAGTATAGCACACTACACTTTGATCATAGTATAGCACACTACATTTGATAGTACACTTTGATTATAGTATAGCACATTATGATCATAGTATAGCACACTACATTTGATAGTACACTTTGATCATAGTATAGCACACTACACTTTGATCATAGTATAGCACACTATGGTCATAGTATAGCACACTACATTTGATACTACACTTTGATCATAGTATAGCACACTACATTTGATAGTACACTTTGATCATATTGTAGTACACTGATCATAGTATATAGCACACTACATTTGATACTACACTTTGATCATAGTATAGCACACTACATTTGATAGCACACTATGATCATAGTATAGCACACTACATTTGATAGTACACTTTGATCATTGTGTAGCACACTACATTTGATACTACACTTTGATCATAGTATAGCACACTGATCATAGTATAGCACACTACATTTATACTACACTTTGATCATAGTATAGCACACTACATTTGATAGCACACTATGATCATAGTATAGCACACTACATTTGATAGTACACTTTGATCATTGTGTAGCACACTACATTTGATACTACACTTTGATCATAGTATAGCACACTGATCATAGTATAGCACACTACATTTGATACTACACTTTGATCATATTGTAGTACACTGATCATAGTATATAGCACACTACATTTGATACTACACTTTGATAATAGTATAGCACACTATGATCATAGTATAGCACACTACATTTGATAGTACACTTTGATTATAGTATAGCACATTATGATCATAGTATAGCACACTACATTTGATAGTACACTTTGATCATAGTATAGCACACTACACTTTGATCATAGTATAGAACACTACACTTTGATCATAGTATATAGCACACTACACTTTGATCATAGTATAGCACACTACATTTGATAGTACACTTTGATTATAGTATAGCACATTATGATCATAGTATAGCACACTACATTTGATAGTACACTTTGATCATAGTATAGCACACTACACTTTGATCATAGTATAGCACACTATGGTCATAGTATAGCACACTACATTTGATACTACACTTTGATCATAGTATAGCACACTACATTTGATAGTACACTTTGATCATATTGTAGTACACTGATCATAGTATATAGCACACTACATTTGATACTACACTTTGATCATAGTATAGCACACTACATTTGATAGCACACTATGATCATAGTATAGCACACTACATTTGATAGTACACTTTGATCATTGTGTAGCACACTACATTTGATACTACACTTTGATCATAGTATAGCACACTGATCATAGTATAGCACACTACATTTATACTACACTTTGATCATAGTATAGCACACTACATTTGATAGCACACTATGATCATAGTATAGCACACTACATTTGATAGTACACTTTGATCATTGTGTAGCACACTACATTTGATACTACACTTTGATCATAGTATAGCACACTGATCATAGTATAGCACACTACATTTGATAGCACACTTTGATCATAGTATAGCACACTATGATCATAGAATAGAACACTACACTTTGATCATGATCATAGTATAACACACTACATTTGATACTACACTTTGATCATAGTATAGCACACTACATTTGATAGTACACTTTGATCATAGTATAGCACACTACATTTTATACTACACTTTGATCATAGTATAACACACTACACTTTGATCATATTGTAGTACACTGATCATAGTATAGCACACTACATTTGTCACTACAATTTGATCATAGTATAGCACACTACATTTGATACTACACTTTGATAATAGTATAGTACACTATTATCATAGTATAGCACAATACATTTGTCACTACAATTTGATCATAGTATAGCACACTCCATTTGATACTACACTTTGATCATAGTATAGCACATTATGATCATAGTATAGCACACTACATTTAATAATGCACTTTGATCATAGTATAGCACATTACACTTTGATCATAGTATAGCACACTACATTTGATACTACACTTTGATCATAGTATAGCACACTATGGTCATAGTATAGCACACTACATTTGATACTACACTTTGATCATATTGTAGTACACCATGATCATAGTATAGCACACTACATTTGATAGTACACTTTGATCATAGTATAGCACACTACATTTGATACTACACTTTGATCATAGTATAGCACACTGCATTTGATACTACACTATGATCATAGTATAGCACACTACATTTGATAGTACACTTTGATCATAGTATAGCACACTACATTTGATAGTACACTTTGATCATAGTATAGCACACTTTGATCATAGTATAGCACACTACATTTGATACTACACTTTGATCATAGTATAGCACACTATGGTCATAGTATAGCACACTACATTTGATACTACACTTTGATCATATTGTAGTACACTGATCATAGTATATAGCACACTACATTTGATACTACACTTTGATAATAGTATAGCACACTATGATCATAGTATAGCACACTACATTTGATAGTACACTTTGATTATAGTATAGCACATTATGATCATAGTATAGCACACTACATTTGATAGTACACTTTGATCATAGTATAGCACACTACACTAATCATAGTATAGCACACTATGAACATAGTATAGCACACTACACTTTGATCATAGTATAGAACACTACACTTTGATCATAGTATATAGCACACTACACTTTGATCATAGTATAGCACACTATGAACATAGTATAGCACACTACACTTTGATCATAGTATAGCACACTACATTTGATAGTACACTTTGATTATAGTATAGCACATTATGATCATAGTATAGCACACTACATTTGATAGTACACTTTGATCATAGTATAGCACACTACACTTTGATCATAGTATAGCACACTATGGTCATAGTATAGCACACTACATTTGATACTACACTTTGATCATAGTATAGCACACTACATTTGATAGTACACTTTGATCATATTGTAGTACACTGATCATAGTATATAGCACACTACATTTGATACTACACTTTGATCATAGTATAGCACACTACATTTGATAGCACACTATGATCATAGTATAGCACACTACATTTGATAGTACACTTTGATCATTGTGTAGCACACTACATTTGATACTACACTTTGATCATAGTATAGCACACTGATCATAGTATAGCACACTACATTTATACTACACTTTGATCATAGTATAGCACACTACATTTGATAGCACACTATGATCATAGTATAGCACACTACATTTGATAGTACACTTTGATCATTGTGTAGCACACTACATTTGATACTACACTTTGATCATAGTATAGCACACTGATCATAGTATAGCACACTACATTTGATAGCACACTTTGATCATAGTATAGCACACTATGATCATAGAATAGAACACTACACTTTGATCATGATCATAGTATAACACACTACATTTGATACTACACTTTGATCATAGTATAGCACACTACATTTGATAGTACACTTTGATCATAGTATAGCACACTACATTTTATACTACACTTTGATCATAGTATAACACACTACACTTTGATCATATTGTAGTACACTGATCATAGTATAGCACACTACATTTGTCACTACAATTTGATCATAGTATAGCACACTACATTTGATACTACACTTTGATAATAGTATAGTACACTATTATCATAGTATAGCACAATACATTTGTCACTACAATTTGATCATAGTATAGCACACTCCATTTGATACTACACTTTGATCATAGTATAGCACATTATGATCATAGTATAGCACACTACATTTAATAATGCACTTTGATCATAGTATAGCACATTACACTTTGATCATAGTATAGCACAATACATTTGTCACTACAATTTGATCATAGTATAACACACTATACTTTGATCATAATATAGTACACTATGATCATAGTATAGCACAATACATTTGATACTACACAATGATCATAACACACTACACGCTGATCATATTGTAGTACACTGATCATAGTATAGCACACTACATTTGATACTACACTTTGATCATATTGTAGTACACTGATCATAGTATATAGCACACTACATTTGATAGTACACTTTGATTATAGTATAGCACATTATGATCATAGTATAGCACACTACATTTGATAGTACACTTTGATCATAGTATAGCACACTACACTTTGATCATAGTATAGCACACTATGGTCATAGTATAGCACACTACATTTGATACTACACTTTGATCATAGTATAGCACACTACATTTGATACTACACTTTGATCATAGTATAGCACACTACATTTGATAGTACACTTTGATCATAGTATAGCACACTACATTTGATAGTACACTTTGATCATAGTATAGCACACTACACTTTGATCATAGTATAGCACACTATATTTGATACTACACTTTGATCATAGTATAGCACACTACACTTTGATCATAGTATAGCACACTACATTTGATACTACACTATGATCATAGTATAGCACACTACACTTTGATCATAGTATAGCACACTATGGTCATAGTATAGCACACTACATTTGATACTACACTTTGATCATAGTATAGCACACTACATTTGATAGTACACTTTGATCATATTGTAGTACACTGATCATAGTATATAGCACACTACATTTGATACTACACTTTGAACATAGTATAACACACTACACTTTGATCATAGTATAGCACACCATGATCATAGTATAGCACACTGCATTTGATAGTACACTTTGATCATAGTATAGCACACTACATTTGATAGTACACTTTGATCATAGTATAGCACACTACATTTGATACTACACTTTGATCATAGTATAGCACACTTTGATCATAGTATAGCACACTACATTTGATACTACACTTTGATCATAGTATAGCACACTATGGTCATAGTATAGCACACTACATTTGATACTACACTTTGATCATATTGTAGTACACTACACTTTGATCATAGTATAGCACACTAAATTTATACCATACTGTTTAGTATAGCACACTACACTTTGATCATAGTATAGTACACTATGATCAAAGTGTAGTATCAATTTTAGTGTGCTATACTATGATCAAAGTATAGTGTGTTATACTATGGACAAATGTATTGTGCTATACTATGATCAAAGTGTAGTATCAAATGTAGTGTGCTATACTATGATCATAGTGTGCTATACTATGATCAAAGTGTATTGTGCTATACTATGATCATAGTGTACTATACTATTATCAAAGTGTAGTATCAATTTTAGTGTGCTATACTATGATGAGTGTACTACAATATGATCAAAGTGTAGTGTGTTATACTATGATCAAAGTGTAGTAGAAAATGTAGTGTGTTATACTATGATCATTGTGTGCTATACTATTATCAAAGTGTAGTATCAATTTTAGTGTGCTATACTATGATCAAAGTCTAGTATTAAATGTAGAGTGCTATACTATGATCAAAGTGTAGTATACTATGATCAAAGTGTAGTATACAATTTAGTGTGCTATACTATGATCATAGTGTAGTGTTCTATACTATGATCATAGTGTAGTATCAAATGTAGTGTGCTATACTATGATCAAAGTGTAGTGTAGTATCAAATGTAGTGTGCTATACTATGACCAAAGTGTAGTATCAAATGTAGTGTGCTATACTATGATCATGGTGTGCTATACTATGATCAAAGTGTAGTATCAAATGTAGTGTGCTATACTATGATCATGGTGTGCTATACTATGATCAAAGTGTAGTATCAAAGATAGTGTGCTATACTATGATCAAAGTGTACTATCAAATGTAGTGTGTTATACTATGATCAAAGTGTACTATCAAATGTAGTGTGCTATACTATGATCATAGTGTGCTATACTATGATCAAAGTGTACTATCAAATGTAGTGTGCTATACTATGATCAAAGTGTACTATCAAATGTAGTGTGCTATACTATGATCATAGTGTGCTATACTATGATCAAAGTGTAGTATCAAATTTAGTGTGCTATACTATGATCATAGTGTGCTATACTATGATCAAAGTGTAGTATCAAAGGTAGTGTGCTATACTATGATCAAAGTGTAGTGTAGTATCAAATGTAGTGTGCTATACTATGATCAAAGTGTACTATCAAATGTAGTGTGCTATACTATGATCAAAGTGTACTATCAAATGTAGTGTGCTATACTATGATCAAAGTGTAGTATCAAATGTAGTGTGCTATATACTATGATCAGTGTACTACAATATGATCAAAGTGTACTATCAAATGTAGTGTGCTATACTATTATCATAGTGTGCTATACTATTATCAAAGTGTAGTATCAAATGTAGTGTGCTATACTATGATCATGGTGTGCTATACTATGATCAAAGTGTAGTATCAAATGCAGTGTGCTATACTATGATCAAAGTGTACTATCAAATGTAGTGTGCTATACTATGATCATAGTGTACCATCAAATGTAGTGTGCTATATACTATGATCAGTGTACTACAATATGATCAAAGTGTACTATCAAAGTGTAGTGTGCTATACTATGATCAAAGTGTAGTATCAAATGTAGTGTGCTATACTATGATCAAAGTGTGCTATACTATGATCAAAGTGTAGTATCAAATGTAGTGTGCTATACTATGATCAAAGTTTACTATCAAATGTAGTGTGCTATACTATGATCAAAGTGTACTATCAAATGCAGTGTGCTATACTATGATCATGGTGTGCTATACTATGATCAAAGTGTACTATCAAATGCAGTGTGCTATACTATGATCAAAGTATAATGTGTTATACTATGTTCAAAGTGTAGTATCAAATGTAGTGTGCTATACTATGACCATAGTGTGCTATACTATGATCAAAGTGTAGTGTAGTATCAAATGTAGTGTGCTATACTATGATCAAAGTGTACTATCAAATGTAGTGTGCTATACTATGATCAAAGTGTAGTATCAAATGCAGTGTGCTATACTATGATCAAAGTGTAGTATCAAATGCAGTGTGCTATACTATGATCAAAGTGTAGTGTGCTATACTATGATCAAAGTGTACTATCAAATGCAGTGTGCTATACTATGATCAAAGTGTAGTATCAAATATAGTGTGCTATACTATGATCATAGTGTGCTATACTATAATCAAAGTGTAGTATCAAATGTAGTGTGCTATATACTATGATCAGTGTACTACAATATGATCAAAGTGTAGTATCAAATGTAGTGTGCTATACTATGACCATAGTGTGCTATACTATGATCAAAGTGTAGTGTGCTATACTATGATCATAGTGTGCTATACTATGATCAAAGTGTAGTGTAGTATCAAATGTAGTGTGCTATACTATGATCATAATGTTCTATACTATGATCAAAGTGTAGTATCAAATGTAGTGTGCTATATACTATGATCAGTGTACTACAATATGATCAAAGTGTACTATCAAATGTAGTGTGCTATACTATGATCAAAGTGTACTATCAAATGTAGTGTGCTATACTATGATTAAAGTGTAGTGTGCTATACTATAATCAAAGTGTACTATCAAATGTAGTGTGCTATACTATGATCATAGTGTGCTATACTATTATCAAAGTGTAGTATAAAATTTAGTGTGCTATACTATGATCAAAGTGTAGTATCAAATGTAGTGTGCTATACTATGATCATAGTGTAGTATCAAATGTAGTGTGCTTTACTATGATCATAGTGTAGTGTGCTATACTATGATCAAAGTGTAGTATCAAATTTAGTGTGCTATACTATGATCAAAGAGTAGTATCAAATGTAGTGTGCTATACTATGATCATAGTGTGCTATACTATGATCAAAGTGTGCTATACTATGATCAAAGTGTAGTGTGCTATACTATGATCAAAGTGTACTATCAAATGTAGTGTGCTATACTATGATCAAAGTGTAGTGTGCTATACTATGATCAAAGTGTACTATCAAATGTAGTGTGCTATACTATGATCATAGTGTGCTATACTATTATCAAAGTGTACTATCAAATGTAGTGTGCTATACTATGATCAAAGTGTAGTATCAAATGTAGTGTGCTATACTATGATCATTGTGTGCTATACTATGATCAAAGTGTAGTATCAAATGTAGTGTTCTATACTATGATCATAGTGTAGTATCAAATGTAGTGTGCTATACTATGATCAAAGTGTACTATCAAATGTAGTGTGCTATACTATGATCATAGTGTAGTCCTATACTATGATCATAGTGTGCTATACTGTGATCAAAGTGTAGTACACTATGCTATGTTCATAGTGTAGTATCAAGTGTAGTGTACTACACTATGATCTAAGTGTGTATCAAGTGCAGTGTACTAACTATGATCAATGTGAGTATCCAGTGCAGTGTACTATAGTGTACTAAACTATGATCATAGTGTAGTATTAAATGTAGTATACTATACTATGATTGTAGTGTGTATAAAGTGTAGTGTACTATACTACGATTAGAGTGTACTACACTATGATCATGTGTCAAGTGCAGTGTATTACAATATGATCGTAGTGTAGTATGAAGTGTAGTGTACTATGATCATAGTGTACTATACTATTTTCAATGTGTAGTATCAAATGAAGTGTGCTATACTATGATCATAGTGTGGTATCAAGTATCTATACTATGATTACAGTGAACTATAGTATGGTAGCAATGTAGTGTACTATACTACGGTCATAGTATAGTACACTACACTTGATAAGACACTATGATCATAGTTTAGTATACTACACTTTATATACCCTAATCATAGTCAAGTACACTATGATCATAGTCAAGTACACACTGATCATAGATATACATCTTTTGTCTGAGTGGCTGATATATTAAAAAAATACAGTAAAATCAAAAAATATCATAACCTCAATTTATTTAAAAAAAAAAAAAAAAGTGACTATGTTCACTTAGATGAGTGCCTAGATTTGTGAGATTGCAAGTTGACTTAATTAGGCGGGAACCTCCTCAGTGATTACAGCACATAGAACATCTTTGCTAAAATAAATAAAGTGTTTGAATCCAAGGAAATGTCTTTTTTTTCTATTTCATTTTAGCCTTCAGTTATTCAAATGAGCTTTGGTGGTGCATAATAAGACGCAGTACCTCCAACCTCCTGCAGGCATCTAGGGGGCGCTGCTGTTGATCTTCTCCCTGCAGGTGTCCCAGAAGGTGAGCAGCCTCTTGTCCTTATTGGCACAGAAGTCAGTCAAGTCCTTCAGCAGCCGCTCGGCCAACTTCTCGTCCGCCAGCACGCCGCTCCTCCAGGCCTTGGTCAGCATGGTGTTGTAAGCCCAGTAGAAGCCCAGCTGCTCCTCACCACCACCGCTGGAGGTGGCAGCAGAGTTCCTGCGCCGCCGCTGCTGCCCGCCGCCATACTTCCTTTTGGAGTAAGGCAGCTGGAGCAGCACCGTGCCTGCAGGGAGGAAGACAGAGAGAGCTTTGCATGTTGTCCCTCCAAGTCTCACCTGGTGACACTCACCTGTCACGTGGATGTACTGACACCTGCTCTCCGAAGGGAAGTTGAAGGCCGACGCTGAAAACTTGTCAAGTACGAAGCCAAACCTGTAGAAAGATGGACAATTATTGTCAACATGTACTTCTCTCACACTTAGCAGGTGTTCATACTGAAGACCAAACTAAAGTCCTGTCTTCACTTTTGTGTATGAAGATCTAAATTGTGTTCATGAGTTCAACAAACATCCAATTCATCTTAAATACCAGACTTGCTGATATCTTCATCAATGACACTTGAATGTATGTATTGTTGGAACAATAGCACAGCATTTACTTATATGACACATTTTCAAACAACTTTCCATGGTGTAAAAAAAAAACAAAATTATGCAACAAGCATAAAGTCAACACACATGGTCACATGTAACATAATGTTATTAAAAATGTTCAAACACCATAACTATTTTTATATGTATGTATATACATACATATACTTATATATATAAATATATATACATGTATACATACATATATATATATATATACACACATGTATACATACATACATATACATATATATACACATATATATACATACATACACATATATATTTACATACATATATACATACACATATATATTTACATACATATATACATACACATATATATTTACATACATATATATTCTCATATATATATACATATGTTTACATACACATATATACGTATATGTATATATACACATATATATGGGTATATACACATACATGTATATACATATAGATGTGTATACATACATATATATGTATATATACATACACATATATATACACACATATATATATGTACATATATATATACATGTATACATACATATATATACACATATATACATACATATATACATACACATATATATATGTACATATATATACACATATATGTATATATATACATATATTTATATGCATATATACACATATATATACATATATACACA
>NC_084638.1:6901572-6981572 GCF_033978795.1 Nerophis ophidion
AAATAAAAAGAGAATACAATGACAGGGAAAGGTCCTGCTTTTGTACGTATGGCGTTTTTGTGTGTATGAATGGCTATTTGGGGCCAAATCTGTATTTTTTTAATCTTTTTTTTTCTAAATTGTTCGACATTCTATTGGCCGGCTCTAAATCAGTTTCTAATATTTACAAACCCCCAAAAGCAGTGAAGTTGTCACGTTGTGTAAATGGTAAATAAAAAGAGAATACAATGACAGGGAAAGGTCCTGCCTTTGTACGTATGGCATTTTGGTGTGTATGAATGGCTATTTGGGGTTAAATCTATATTTTTGCTATATTTTTTTCCAATTTATTTGACATTCTATTGGCCGGCTCTAAATTAGTTTTTAATATTTACAAACCCCCAAAAGCAGGGAAGTTGTCACGTTGTGTAAAAGGTAAATAAAAAGAGAATACAATGACAGGGAAAGGTCCTGCCTTTGTATGAATGGCGTTTTTGTGTGTATAAATGGGTATTTCGGGCTAAATCTGTATTTTTTTTAATCTTTTTTTTCTAAATTGTTCGACATTCTATTGGCCGGCTCTAAATCAGTTCCTAATATTTACAAACCCCCAAAAGCAGTGAAGTTGTCATGTTGTGTAAATGGTAAATAAAAAGAGAATACAATGACAGGGAAAGGTCCTGCCTTTGTACGTACGGCGTTTTTGTGTGTATGAATGGCTATTTGGGGTTAAATCTATATTTTTGCTATCTTTTTTTCCAAATTGTTTGACATTCTATTGGCCGGCTCTAAATTAGTTTTTAATATTTACAAACCCCCAAAAGCAGTGAAGTTGTCACGTTGTGTAAAAGGTAAATAAAAATAGAATACAATGACAGGGAAAGGTCCTGCCTTTGTATGAATGGCGTTTTTGTGTGTATGAATGGGTATTTCGGGTTAAATCTGTATTTTTTTTCATCTTTTTTTTCTAAATTGTTCGACATTCTATTGGCCGGCTCTAAATCAGTTTCTAATATTTACAAACCCCCAAAAGCAGTGAAGTTGTCACGTTGTGTAAATGGTAAATAAAAAGAGAATACAATGACAGGGAAAGGTCCTGCTTTTGTACGTGTGTGCATTTTTGTGTGTATGAATGGCTATTTGGGGCCGAATTGGTATTTTTGTTGTCTTTTTTTCTAAATTTGATCAACATTCTATTGGCTGGCTCTAGTTCAGTTTCTAATATTTACAAACCCCCAAAAGCAGTGAAGTTGTCACGTTGTGTAAATGGTAAATAAAAGGAGAACACAATGACAGGGAAAGGTCCTGCCTTTGTACGAATGGCGTTTTTGTGTGTATGAATTTTGTTATCGTTTTTTCTAAATTGTTTGACATTCTATTGGCCGGCTCTAAAACATTTTTAAATATTACAAACCCCCAAAGGCAGTGAAGTTGTAACGTTGTGTAAATGCTAAATAAAAAGAGAATACAAGATATCCTTTTCAACTTATATCCAATTGAATAGACTGCAAAGACAATATATTTCATGTTCGAACTGGAAAACGTTGTTATTTTTTGCAAATATTAGCTCATTTGGAACTTGATGCCTGCGACATGTTTCCAAAAAAGCTGGCACAAGTGGCAAAAAGGAGTGAGAAAGTTGAGGAATGCTCATCAAACACTTATTTGGAACATCCCACAGGTGTGCAGGCTAATTGGGGAACAGGTGGGTGCCATGATTGGCTATAATAAGCAGCTTCACTCATTCCCAAACAAGAACGGGGCGAGCGTCACCACTTTGTCAACCGAGCAAATTGTTTCGGAAGAATGTTTTTACCAGATGAGCGAAGAAGCTAATATGGTGGCAGGAAGCAGGAGTACTTACCATCTCAAATAGCACAGCTGCAGTCACGGCCATCCAGTGGAGTTTGACCTCGAAGGCGGTGTTGGTGGAGAAGTTGCCGTTGTAGTAACACGTGCACCACTCAGTGCGGCCCCGCCGGTTGTTGGCGTCCACGTCCACTGTGACCGTCTTCTGCTCCGGGACTGTGGCAGCTGACACACACACAAAGTACAACACAGCGTTTTCATCATGTCCTTCACAACAACACAACTTGTGTGTATGATTGTTTGTACATTGATGTTACATCCATGATGTCCTTCACAACAACACAACATGTGTTGTGTGTGTATGATTGTTTGTACATTGTTGTTACATCCATGATGTGGTTCACAACAACACAACATGTGTTGTGTGTGTATGATTGTGTGTACATTGATGTTACATCCATGATGTGGTTGACAACAACACAACATATGTTGTGTGTGTATGACTGTTTGTACATTGATGTTACATCCATGATGTCGTTCACAACAACACAACATGTGTTGTGTGTGTATGATTGTTTGTACATTGATGTTACATCCATGATGTCGTTCACAACAACACAACATGTGTTGTGTGTGTATGATTGTTTGTACATTGATGTTACATCCATGATGTGGTTCACAACAACACGTGTTGTGTGTGTATGATTGTTTGTACATTGATGTTACATCCATGATGTCCTTCACAACAACACAACATGTGTTGTGTGTGTATGATTGTTTGTACATTGATGTTACATCCATAATGTGGTTGACAACAACACAACATGTGTTGTGTGTGTATGATTGTTTGTACATTGATGTTACATCCATGATGTCGTTCACAACAACACAACATGTGTTGTGTGTGTATGATTGTTTGTACATTGATGTTACATCCATGATGTCGTTCACAACAACACAACATGTGTTGTGTGTGTATGATTGTTTGTACATTGATGTTACATCCATGATGTCGTTCACAACAACACAACATGTGTTGTGTGTGTATGATTGTTTGTACATTGATGTTACATCCATGATGTGGTTCACAACAACACATGTGTTGTGTGTGTATGATTGTTTGTACATTGATGTTACATCCATGATGTCCTTCACAACAACACAACATGTGTTGTGTGTGTATGATTGTTTGTACATTGATGTTACATCCATGATGTCGTTCACAACAACACAACATGTGTTGTGTGTGTATGATTGTTTGTACATTGATGTTACATCCATGATGTCGTTCACAACAACACAACATGTGTTGTGTGTATATGATTGTTTGTACATTGATGTTACATCCATGATGTCGTTCACAACACAACAGATGACATGTGTTGTGTGTGTATGATTGTTTGTACATTGATGTTACATCCATGATGTCGTTCACAACAACACAACATATGTTGTGTGTGTATGATTGTTTGTACATTGATGTTACATCCATGATGTCGTTCACAACAACACAACATGTGTTGTGTGTGTATGATTGTTTGTACATTGATGTTACATCCATGATGTCGTTCACAACAACACGTGTTGTGTGTGTATGATTGTTTGTACATTGATGTTACATCCATGATGTCCTTCACAACAACACAACATGTGTTGTGTGTGTATGATTGTTTGTACATTGATGTTACATCCATGATGTCGTTCACAACAACACAACATGTGTTGTGTGTGTATGATTGTTTGTACATTGATGTTACATCCATGATGTCGTTCACAACAACACAACATGTGTTGTGTGTGTATGATTGTTTGTACATTGATGTTACATCCATGATGTCCTTCACAACAACACAACATGTGTTGTGTGTGTATGATTGTTTGTACATTGATGTTACATCCATGATGTCGTTCACAACAACACAACATGTGTTGTGTGTGTATGATTGTTTGTACATTGATGTTACATCCATGATGTCCTTCACAACAACACAACATGTGTTGTGTGTGTATGATTGTTTGTACATTGATGTTACATCCATGATGTCGTTCACAACAACACAACATGTGTTGTGTGTGTATGATTGTTTGTACATTGATGTTACATCCATGATGTCGTTCACAACAACACAACATGTGTTGTGTGTGTATGATTGTTTGTACATTGATGTTACATCCATGATGTCGTTCACAACAACACAACATGTGTTGTGTGTGTATGATTGTTTGTACATTGATGTTACATCCATGATGTCGTTCACAACAACACAACATATGTTGTGTGTGTATGATTGTTTGTACATTGATGTTACATCCATGATGTGGTTCACAACAACACGTGTTGTGTGTGTATGATTGTTTGTACATTGATGTTACATCCATGATGTCCTTCACAACAACACAACATGTGTTGTGTGTGTATGATTGTTTGTACATTGATGTTACATCCATAATGTGGTTGACAACAACACAACATGTGTTGTGTGTGTATGATTGTTTGTACATTGATGTTACATCCATGATGTCGTTCACAACAACACAACATGTGTTGTGTGTGTATGATTGTTTGTACATTGATGTTACATCCATGATGTCGTTCACAACAACACAACATGTGTTGTGTGTGTATGATTGTTTGTACATTGATGTTACATCCATGATGTCGTTCACAACAACACAACATGTGTTGTGTGTGTATGATTGTTTGTACATTGATGTTACATCCATGATGTGGTTCACAACAACACATGTGTTGTGTGTGTATGATTGTTTGTACATTGATGTTACATCCATGATGTCCTTCACAACAACACAACATGTGTTGTGTGTGTATGATTGTTTGTACATTGATGTTACATCCATGATGTCCTTCACAACAACACAACATGTGTTGTGTGTGTATGATTGTTTGTACATTGATGTTACATCCATGATGTCGTTCACAACAACACAACATGTGTTGTGTGTATATGATTGTTTGTACATTGATGTTACATCCATGATGTCGTTCACAACACAACAGATGACATGTGTTGTGTGTGTATGATTGTTTGTACATTGATGTTACATCCATGATGTCGTTCACAACAACACAACATGTGTTGTGTGTGTATGATTGTTTGTACATTGATGTTACATCCATGATGTCGTTCACAACACAACAGATGACATGTGTTGTGTGTGTATGATTGTTTGTACATTGATGTTACATCCATGATGTCGTTCACAACAACACAACATGTGTTGTGTGTGTATGATTGTTTGTACATTGATGTTACATCCATGATGTCGTTCACAACAACACGTGTTGTGTGTGTATGATTGTTTGTACATTGATGTTACATCCATGATGTCCTTCACAACAACACAACATGTGTTGTGTGTGTATGATTGTTTGTACATTGATGTTACATCCATGATGTCGTTCACAACAACACAACATGTGTTGTGTGTGTATGATTGTTTGTACATTGATGTTACATCCATGATGTCGTTCACAACAACACAACATGTGTTGTGTGTGTATGATTGTTTGTACATTGATGTTACATCCATGATGTCGTTCACAACAACACAACATATGTTGTGTGTGTATGATTGTTTGTACATTGATGTTACATCCATGATGTCGTTCACAACAACACAACATGTGTTGTGTGTGTATGATTGTTTGTACATTGATGTTACATCCATGATGTCGTTCACAACAACACATGTGTTGTGTGTGTATGATTGTTTGTACATTGATGTTACATCCATGATGTCGTTCACAACAACACAACATGTGTTGTGTGTGTATGATTGTTTGTACATTGATGTTACATCCATGATGTCGTTCACAACAACACAACATGTGTTGTGTGTGTATGATTGTTTGTACATTGATGTTACATCCATGATGTCCTTCACAACAACACAACATGTGTTGTGTGTATATGATTGTTTGTACATTGATGTTACATCCATGATGTCGTTCACAACACAACAGATGACATGTGTTGTGTGTGTATGATTGTTTGTACATTGATGTTACATCCATGATGTCGTTCACAACAACACAACATATGTTGTGTGTGTATGATTGTTTGTACATTGATGTTACATCCATGATGTCGTTCACAACAACACAACATGTGTTGTGTGTGTATGATTGTTTGTACATTGATGTTACATCCATGATGTCGTTCACAACAACACGTGTTGTGTGTGTATGATTGTTTGTACATTGATGTTACATCCATGATGTCGTTCACAACAACACAACATGTGTTGTGTGTGTATGATTGTTTGTACATTGATGTTACATCCATGATGTCGTTCACAACAACACAACATATGTTGTGTGTGTATGATTGTTTGTACAGTGATGTTACATCCATGATGTGGTTCACAACAACACGTGTTGTGTGTGTATGATTGTTTGTACATTGATGTTACATCCATGATGTCCTTCACAACAACACAACATGTGTTGTGTGTGTATGATTGTTTGTACATTGATGTTACATCCATAATGTGGTTGACAACAACACAACATGTGTTGTGTGTGTATGATTGTTTGTACATTGATGTTACATCCATGATGTCGTTCACAACAACACAACATGTGTTGTGTGTGTATGATTGTTTGTACATTGATGTTACATCCATGATGTCGTTCACAACAACACAACATGTGTTGTGTGTGTATGATTGTTTGTACATTGATGTTACATCCATGATGTCGTTCACAACAACACAACATGTGTTGTGTGTGTATGATTGTTTGTACATTGATGTTACATCCATGATGTGGTTCACAACAACACATGTGTTGTGTGTGTATGATTGTTTGTACATTGATGTTACATCCATGATGTCCTTCACAACAACACAACATGTGTTGTGTGTGTATGATTGTTTGTACATTGATGTTACATCCATGATGTCGTTCACAACAACACAACATGTGTTGTGTGTGTATGATTGTTTGTACATTGATGTTACATCCATGATGTCGTTCACAACAACACAACATGTGTTGTGTGTATATGATTGTTTGTACATTGATGTTACATCCATGATGTCGTTCACAACACAACAGATGACATGTGTTGTGTGTGTATGATTGTTTGTACATTGATGTTACATCCATGATGTCGTTCACAACAACACAACATGTGTTGTGTGTGTATGATTGTTTGTACATTGATGTTACATCCATGATGTCGTTCACAACAACACGTGTTGTGTGTGTATGATTCTTTGTACATTGATGTTACATCCATGATGTCCTTCACAACAACACAACATGTGTTGTGTGTGTATGATTGTTTGTACATTGATGTTACATCCATGATGTCGTTCACAACAACACAACATGTGTTGTGTGTGTATGATTGTTTGTACATTGATGTTACATCCATGATGTCGTTCACAACAACACAACATGTGTTGTGTGTGTATGATTGTTTGTACATTGATGTTACATCCATGATGTCGTTCACAACAACACAACATATGTTGTGTGTGTATGATTGTTTGTACATTGATGTTACATCCATGATGTCGTTCACAACAACACAACATGTGTTGTGTGTGTATGATTGTTTGTACATTGATGTTACATCCATGATGTGGTTCACAACAACACATGTGTTGTGTGTGTATGATTGTTTGTACATTGATGTTACATCCATGATGTCGTTCACAACAACACAACATGTGTTGTGTGTGTATGATTGTTTGTACATTGATGTTACATCCATGATGTCGTTCACAACAACACAACATGTGTTGTGTGTGTATGATTGTTTGTACATTGATGTTACATCCATGATGTGGTTCACAACAACACGTGTTGTGTGTGTATGATTGTTTGTACATTGATGTTACATCCATGATGTCCTTCACAACAACACAACATGTGTTGTGTGTGTATGATTGTTTGTACATTGATGTTACATCCATAATGTGGTTGACAACAACACAACATGTGTTGTGTGTGTATGATTGTTTGTACATTGATGTTACATCCATGATGTCGTTCACAACAACACAACATGTGTTGTGTGTGTATGATTGTTTGTACATTGATGTTACATCCATGATGTCGTTCACAACAACACAACATGTGTTGTGTGTGTATGATTGTTTGTACATTGATGTTACATCCATGATGTCGTTCACAACAACACAACATGTGTTGTGTGTGTATGATTGTTTGTACATTGATGTTACATCCATGATGTGGTTCACAACAACACATGTGTTGTGTGTGTATGATTGTTTGTACATTGATGTTACATCCATGATGTCCTTCACAACAACACAACATGTGTTGTGTGTGTATGATTGTTTGTACATTGATGTTACATCCATGATGTCGTTCACAACAACACAACATGTGTTGTGTGTGTATGATTGTTTGTACATTGATGTTACATCCATGATGTCGTTCACAACAACACAACATGTGTTGTGTGTATATGATTGTTTGTACATTGATGTTACATCCATGATGTCGTTCACAACACAACAGATGACATGTGTTGTGTGTGTATGATTGTTTGTACATTGATGTTACATCCATGATGTCGTTCACAACAACACAACATATGTTGTGTGTGTATGATTGTTTGTACATTGATGTTACATCCATGATGTCGTTCACAACAACACATGTGTTGTGTGTGTATGATTGTTTGTACATTGATGTTACATCCATGATGTCGTTCACAACAACACATGTGTTGTGTGTGTATGATTGTTTGTACATTGATGTTACATCCATGATGTCCTTCACAACAACACAACATGTGTTGTGTGTGTATGATTGTTTGTACATTGATGTTACATCCATGATGTGGTTGACAACAAGACAACATGTGTTGTGTGTGTATGATTGTTGTTACAGGGATGATGTGGTTGACAAGAAGACAACAGGAAGTACCTAGCAATGCAGCAGACTGGCTGCGTCCACCAAAGCTGCGACTGAAGGAACTGTGTCTGCTGGCGTAGGAAGCGGGCCGACTGGGCAGCCAAGGCAGTAAGAAGGCCGGCAGGTCACATGCTTGCTGGTCCTCCAACACAAAGGCCACCTCAAACCACTTCCTCTGGAACAGGGCAAAGTCTTCCAGGGCAGCAGTGGACCAACCACAAGGCACGGCGGGCGCTGGCTGTGAGGTTTGACCTGCTGGGAGGGGAAGGACATTGTGTGAATGCTCCAAACATTCACACTATTTATTATGCTTCTCTACACCAACATTCATACTTTTATTATTATGATTATTATTCAACTCATTATTATTTTCCTCCAAATTTTGGCACAACTTGCCACATTTTTAACCTAATACAAAGCATTCCAATTTCAAACTGTTCAGTCTATTCAGGAATCGCGGTCTTTCCCTTGACAAATTCCAAAAATTACCAAATTTCCCAGAATTCGAAGTTTTCCAGGACATTTTTCCCCATTCAAAATGAATTGGCCATTTTTCAAACTTCCAAAATTTCCACCTTTTTTAACCTATTCCACCGTCCAGGAAATTCAAACTACCCTTTTTGCAAGTTCAAAAAAATTACCAAATTTCTCAGAATTCCAAGTTTTCCAGGACATTTTTCCCTATTAAATATGAATTGGCCATTTTTCAAACTTCCACCTTTTTTAACCCATTAAACTATTCCACCTTCAACCTATTCCAGCATCCTGGAAATTCAAACTACCCTTTTTGCAAGTTCAAAAAAAAATACCAAATTTCCTATAATTCCAAGTTTTCCAGGAATTTTTTCCCCCTATCTAAAATGAATTG
The DNA here is from genome assembly GCF_033978795.1 of Nerophis ophidion. Classification (NCBI taxonomy): domain Eukaryota; kingdom Metazoa; phylum Chordata; class Actinopteri; order Syngnathiformes; family Syngnathidae; genus Nerophis; species Nerophis ophidion. The sequence goes on from NC_084638.1 coordinate 6,911,145, forward strand.
GCCATTTTTCAAACTTCCACCTTTTCCACATTTTTTAACCCATTCAAACTATTCCACCTTCGACATAGTCTACCACCCTGGAAATTCAAACTACCATTTTTTTTAAGTTAAAAAAAAAATTACCAGATTTCCCAGAAATCCAAGTTTTCCGGGACATTTTTCCCTATTCAAAAGGAATTGTCCATTTTTCAAACGGAATTGTCCATTTTTCAAACGGAATTGTCCATTTTTCAAACTTCCACCTTTTCCACATTTTTTAACCCATTCAAACTATTCCACCTTGAATATAGTCTACCATCCTATAAATTCAAACTACCATTTTTTTCAAGTTAAAAAAAATTACCAGATTTCCCTGAAACCCAAGTTTTCCGGGACATTTTTCCCCATTCGAAATGAATTGGCTATTTTTCAAACTTCCAAAATGTCCACAGTTTTCAACCTATTCAAACTATTCCACCATCCTGGAAATTCAAACTACCCTTTTTCCAAGTTCAAAAAAATTACCACATTTCCCAGAAATCCAAGTTTTCCGGGACATTTTTCCCCATTCAAAATGAATTGGCCATTTTTCAAACTTCCACCTTTTCCACATTTTTTAACCCATTCAAACTATTCCACCTTCGACATAGTCTACCACCCTGGAAATTCAAACTACCATTTTTTTTAAGTTAAAAAAAAAATTACCAGATTTCCCAGAAATCCAAGTTTTCCGGGACATTTTTCCCTATTCAAAAGGAATTGTCCATTTTTCAAACGGAATTGTCCATTTTTCAAACGGAATTGTCCATTTTTCAAACTTCCACCTTTTCCACATTTTTTAACCCATTCAAACTATTCCACCTTGAACATAGTCTACCATCCTAGAAATTCAAACTACCATTTTTTTCAAGTTAAAAAAAATTACCAGATTTCCCTGAAACCCAAGTTTTCCGGGACATTTTTCCCCATTCGAAATTAATTGGCTATTTTTCAAACTTCCAAAATGTCCACAGTTTTCAACCTATTCAAACTATTCCACCATCCTGGAAATTCAAACCACCCTTTTTCCAAGTTCAAAAAAATTACCAGATTTCCCAGAAATCCAAGTTTTCCGGGACATGTTTCCCTATTCAAAATGAATTGGCCATTTTTCAAACTTCCACCTTTTCCACATTTTTTAACCCATTCAAACTATTCCAACTTCAACATAGTCTACCATCCTGGAAATTCAAACTAACATTTTTTTCAAGTTCAAAAAAATTACCAGATTTCCCTGAAATCCAAGTTTTCCGGGACATTTTTCCCCATTCGAAATGAATTGGCCATTTTTCAAACTTCCAAAATGTCCACAGTTTTCAACCTATTCAAACTATTCCACCATCCTGGAAATTCAAACTACCCTTTTTCCAAGTTCAAAAAAATTACCAATTTTCTCAGAATTCCAAGTTTTCCAGGACATTTTTCCCTATTCAAAATGAATTGGCCATTTTTCAAACTTCCACCTTTTCCACATTTTTTAACCCATTCAAACTATTCCACCTTCAACATAGTCCACCATCCTGGAAATTCAAACTACCATTTTTGAAAGTTAAATTTTTTTTACCAGATTTCCCAGAAATCCAAGTTTTCCGGGACATTTTTCCCTATTCAAAATGAATTGTCCATTTTTCAAACTTCCACCATTCCCACATTTTCCAACCAATTCAAACCATTCCACCTTCAACATAGTCCACCATCCTGGAAATTCAAACTACCAGTTTTTCAAGTTCCCCAAAAATTCCAGGATTTTCCAGAATTCCTGCTTTTCCAAAGCTCTATTTCCACCCTTTTTTCTGGCGACGACTCCTCCCACAATTATCAACACATTTCAACCATTCTGCCGTCAAAACATTCCTTTTAATCAGGACAAAAAAAACAAAGTTGTTTTTTGAACTGGAAAAATTCCCAGTTTTACCAAAATTCCAGGAATTCTGTCATACCATTTCTCAATTAAACATGTCACTACTTCAACATTTCTCGACAGATTTGAAAAACTTCAACACCAACTATTTCAACTCATTCACACTTATCAAGTTTTTTTCAGCATTTAAAAAAAAATTCCCGCTTTTCTCACATTTCCTTAAAATGAAATTCCCATTCAAAGTTCCACAACTTCCAAAATTTTTCATCTGATTCAAACTGTTCCAACCTCAAAATATTCATCATGTTCTGGAATTTTGTGTTCTACTTCAACAACTCTAAAAAAATTTTTTTTTCCAGGTTTCCCATAATTCTTTTTTTTGTGCATTTTCCCCATTCAAAATGAATTGGCCATTTTTCAAACATCCACAACTGCCACATTCTTCAACCCATTCAACTCATCTTCGACATTCAAACTACCAATTTCCACATTTGACAAATTTCCTGGAATTCCTGTTTTTTGTCAACATATTTCCACCCGTGAGTTCAACGACTCCTTTCACATTTTTCAACTGTTCCACCATCAAAACACTCATATTCAGGACAAAAACCAAGTTGGTTAAGGAACTAGAAAAATTCCCGGTTTTACCAAAATTCCAGGAATTCCGTCATGGCATTTCTCAATTAAACATGTCACTACTTCAACATTTCTCAACAGATTTGAAAAACTTCAACACCAACTATTTCACACCTATCAAGTTTTTTCACCATTTAAAAAAAAATTCCCGCTTTCCCCACATTTTTGGGAAATTCCCATAGAAATGAAAGTCCCATTCAAAGTTCCACAACTTCCACATTTTTCATCTTATTCAAACTGTTCCAACCTCAAAATATTCAGCATGTTCTGGAATTGTGTGTTCTACTGCAACAACTCTAAAAAAAATTTTTTTCCAGGTTTCCCATAATCCTTTTTTTTGTGCATTTTCCCCACTCAAAATGAATTGGCCATTTTTCAAACATCCACAAATCCCACATTCTTCAACCCATTCAACTCATCTTCGACATTCAAACTACCAATTTTCCACATTTGACAAATTTCCAGGAATTCCTGCTTTTTGTTAACCTATTTCCACCCGTAAGTTCGACTACTTTCACATTTTTCATCTGTTCCACCATCAAAACACTCAGGACAAAAACCAAGTTGGTTAAGGAACTAGAAAAATTCCCGGTTTTACCAAAATTCCAGGAATTCTGTCATACCATTTCTCAATTAAACATGTCACTACTTCAACATTTCTCGACAGATTTGAAAAACTTCAACACCAACTATTTCACACCTATCAAGTTTTTTTCACCATTTAAAAAAAAATTCCCGCTTTTCCCACATTTTTGGGAAATTCCCATAGAAATGAAAGTCCCATTCAAAGTTCCACAACTTCCACATTTTTCATCTGATTCAAACTGTTCCAACCTCAAAATATTCAGCATGTTCTGGAATTGTGTGTTCTTCTACTTCAACAACTCTAAAAAAAAAAAAATTTTTCCCCAGGTTTCCCATAATTCTTTTTTTGTGCATTTTCCCCATTCAAAATGAATTGGCCATTTTTCAAACATCCACAACTCCCACATTCTTCAACCCATTCAACTCATCCTCGACATTCAAACTACCAATTTTCCACATTTGACAAATTTCCTGGAATTCCTGTTTTTTGTTAACATATTTCCACCCGTAAGTTCGACTTCTTTCACATTTTTCATCTGTTCCACCATCAAAACACCCAGGACAAAAACCAAGTTGGTTAAGGAACTAGAAAAATTCCCGGTTTTCCCAGAATTCCAATTAAAAACTGTTACTAATTCAAGATTTCTTGACCGATTGAAACAATTCCAACACCAACATTCATGCTCCTAATCATATTTTTAAAAAATCCTGCTTTTCCCAAAATTTCCAGGAAATTCCCTTTGAAATGAATTAGCCATTTTTCAAACTTCCACAATTCCCACGTTTTTCAAAGCATTCCACCTTCAACACATCCCACCATTCTCGAACTTCAAACTACCCTTTTTCCAAGTTCAAAAACATTCCCGATGTCCCCAAAATTGAGATAGGCGCCAGCGCCCCCCTCGACCCCAAAAGGGAATAAGCGGTAGAAAATGGATGGATGGGCATTTACTACTTCAGTATTTTTGCCCGATTTAAACAATTCCAACACCAACCAATTCAGCTCATTCATGCTCCTAATCATTTTCTAAAAAAAAATCCCGCTTTTCCCCAAATTTCCAAGCGGTTCCCATTGAAACAAATGGGACCTTTTTCAAAGTTGCACAATTCCCACATTTTTCAAGCTGTTCATTCCAACATCAACACATTCCACTCATCCTGGACATTCAAACTAATTCTTGCATTCAAACTACATCCTGTCAGTATTTCCCTTCAACTCCAGCATTGGAGCCTTCACACCTCTTCCAGCTTGAATGGTAGAATGGAGACTGAGTCTATTCACCCTCCTTATCTGCCACGATCCTGTATATGTAGAAGCCATAAACAAAGGTCCGCATGGCATCTCCAGACGCATGAGCCACCAAACCTTCGTCCAGCATTTTCTAAAATGACAAAAGAGCAAAATAAAATGATTAAACAGTTAAAGGGGAACATTATCAGCAGACCTATGTAAGCGTCAATATATACCTTGATAGTGCAGAAAAAAGACCATATATTTTTTTAACCGATTTCCGAACTCTAAATGGGTGAATTTTGACGAATTAAACGCCTTTCTGTTTAGCGCTCATGTGGTGATGACGTCAGAACGTGACGTCGCCGAGGTAACACAGCCGCCATTTTCATTTTCTACACATTACAAACACCGGGTCTCAGCTCTGTTATTTTCAAATTTTTCGACTATTTTTTGGAACCCTGGAGACATCATGCCTGGTGGGTGTGTTGTCGGAGGGTGTAACAACACTAACAGGGAGGGATTCAAGTTGCACCACTGGCAAGAAATCTGCCGCCAGACCCCCATTGAATGTACCAGAGTGTCTCCACATTTGACCGGCGATGCTAAGACAGACATGGCACAGAGATGTATGGATAACCTGCAGATGCATTTGCAACGATAAAGTCAACGAAATCACAAAAGGTGAGTTTCGTTGATGTTGACTGCCAGCTAATCGATGCTAACATGCTACACTAATCGACGCTAACATGCTATTTACCGGCGGTGCTAAAGCAGACATGGCACAGAGATGTATGGATAACCTGCAGATGCATTTGCAACGATAAAGTCAACGAAATCACAAAAGGTGAGTTTCGTTGATGTTGACTGCCAGCTAATCGATGCTAAAATGCTACACTAATCGGCGCTAACATGCTATTTACCGGCGGTGCTAAAGCAGACATGGCACAGAGATGTATGGATAACCTGCAGATGCATTTGCAACTATATTACGTTTCCTTCCACCCACATTTAATGCAAAACAAACACTTACCAATCGACGGATTTAAGTTGCTCCAGTGTCACAAGATGAGAAAGTCCTGATCGTTTGGTCCACACATTTTACCGGCGATGCTAACGCAGATATTCGGCCATGCTATGGCTATGAATAGCGTCAATAGCTATTCGCTCAGTAGCTTCAGTTTCTTCCTCAATACTTTCATACTCCAACCATCCGTTTCAATACATGCGTAATCTGTTGAATCGCTGAAATCCGAGTCTGAATCCGAGCTAATGTCGCTATATCTTGCTGTGCTATTCGCCATTGTTTGTTTACATTGGCAGCACTGTATGACGTCACAGGAAAATGGATAGTCGCATCGCAAATAGCGAAAATCAAGCACTTTAATGCTTTTTTTAGGGATAGTCCGGGACCGGTAAAAATTTGAAAAAAACTTCAAAAAATACAACAAGCCACTGGGAACTGATTTTTATTGTTTTTAACCCTTTTGAAATTGTGATAAAGTACTGTTGTTCTTCGTTGATTATTTTCTTTTCTTTGACTTCCAGACATGTCTAACCAGGACAATGTCTCCAGGAAGACCTTGGTGGGAAACACAGACTAACTGGTGGTATATTATCATGAAGTCAGCTAGAAATAAAAGACATACCTTTTTCCATGAAGGGAAAATGTGTGTTACAAAATCAATTAAAGCTGCAAGCAGCGTTGGTCGGGTCCGCCTTTGGCTGCTGCCGCCGCTACTCAAGCCCTGGTCTAAGTCAGACCAACATAGAGGTTTTTATTTCATGTCTCTACGACATTCCTAACAGACATTACAAGCAGTTTTGTCTGGGTTTTTTCCTAGGGGGCGCTAGAGCGCAATTTAGATTTTTAGGGTTTGTTTTTTTATTAAATGGCAATGTTCGCCAGTCCTGATGTGTTTGTAAAATTTGGTGAGTTTTAAAGCATGGTAAGGGGGTCAAATTACAGATCTGCGTTTCTGGATGTTGTTGATAAATGGCTTTCGCTTTGTATAGTAGAGCATTAACTTGCACTTTGAAGCATTTTAAAGGGGTCAAAGAGGTAAAAATGAAATTTTTTAGGTAACTTTGCGCAGGGGTTCTTTGAAGGCGCGTAAAATCAAAACCGGAGCAGTAATCAAAACTCTGTTCTATACTTTTAATCAGAAGGGTTCAATCTCTCCCCTGTGCGAGTTTGAAGCCGAAACAACAAACGCGCTCAGAGGAGATAACTTTTGAAAAAGGTGACGGGTGTTTACAAAACTTTTATTTTGAAGGGGTAATTGCCAACTTCCTGTTGATTTTTGCTGAAGGATGTCAATTATTAAAATGTAGGTCTAAGTGAGACCTACATAGAAGTTTTTGTTTCATGTCTTTCCGGTATTCCTACTGGAAGTTTCAAGCAATTTTGTTTGTGTTTTCTTCCCAGGAGCAGTTTTTGCTGTGTTTTATTCAAAAATTGCGCTGGAGCGAAATTTTGAGTATTGGGATTTGGTTTTTTCATTAGATCGAAATTTTCGCCAGTCCTGATGTGTGTGCCAAGTTTGGTGAGTTTTGAAGCATTTTAAGGGGGTCACATTACAGCTCAAAGAGGCAAAAATAGCATTTTTTTGCGAAAATTTAGCTTTGAATGTGTTTTTGCAAAATTTTGGTTGACTTTTGCCCTGGAAAGTAAAATTATGAAATCTAGGTCTAAGTCAGCCCTACATAGAGGTTTTTGTTTCATGTCAATAGGGTCCTTGGCCCATGGGCAGGGCGGACCCTAAAAATGAATGCAAAGGCTGATGTGGTGAAGTTATTTCTAGAAATATTTCAAAAACCTGAAGGCAATTTAGAATTTTCTGTAATGCAAATGTCACAAAAATCCAAGACTTTGTAGACTATTTCTTCGTCAACACCTCCATGCATGCGAGGCAGACGGGAGAACCGAGACACCACATTTCCTGAACTCCACCAGTTTGTCGTTTCAAAGGAAAAATGAGCTGTCAATCAAGAAAGATGGGGCTTACCTGCATGATGTCGACGCCCATGCTCTGTGTGACCACACCCTCCACGTTGGTGACCAGCCAGTGGATGACCTCGGCACTGATGAAGCAGTTGAGGGGCAGACCTCTCTGCTCGGGCAGCAGCAGCACACCTGTGCTATGTCAGCATGGAGCACAGGTAACATCTCATTAACCACACTTCTGTATCCTCACAAACAACATTCATGAAGTTTGCTTCTTTTAGGAATTTATTATGTCTCTACTGAAAATGTGAGCAATCATACAGCAATGTTAATATTTGCTTACATGTCCCTTGGCAAGTTTACCTGCAATAAGGTGCTTTTGGTAGCCATCCACAAGCTTCTGCTTACATTTTTCACCACAAAATTGCTGCAGCTCAGCTAAATGTGTTGCTTTTCTGACATGGACTTGTTTCTTCAGCATTGTCCACACCTTTAAGTCAGGCCATTCTAAAACCTTCATTCTGGTCTGATTTAGCCATTCCTTTACCACTTTTGAGGTAAAAAGTCGGGATTGTTTTCCGGGGAAACATCTGGATTTTTTTCAATACAATGTAACTGTAAAAAATGTTCATAACATTGGAGGCTAGCAATTTGTGTTTTGTGGTAGTGTGCTTACAATTATGCTTCATAAAACTTGCAGAATTGTACACTTAAAAAAAGGATAATATTTTCCAATTTGTCTTTTTTCCATTATTTATATAAAAAAAAATCCAGATTTTTGGAGAGAAAACAATTCCGACTTTTTCACGAAAAAAAATTCCGACTTTTTCACAAAAAAAATCCTGATTTTTTTTACATTTAAAAAAAATCAGATTTTTTGGGACATAAAAAAATCCCGATTTTTCCCACAGAAAATAAATCCTGATTTTTCACACCCCAAAAAAATCTGGATTTTTTTTGGACCCCAAAAAAATCCTGAGTTTTTCACAGAAAAAAATCATGACTTTTTCACACAAAAAAAAAATCCTGATTTTTTTACATTAGAAAAATTCAAATTTTTTGGGACATAAGAAAATCCCGATTTTTTTCACACAAAAAAATCATGACTTTTTCACCAAAAAAATACAGATTTTTTTACATTAAAAAAATTCAGATTTTTTGGGACACAAAAAAATCCCGACTTTTTCACAGAAAATAAATCCTGACTTTTCACAAAAAAAAAAATCTGGATTTTTTGGGACAAAAATAAATCCTGAGTTTTTCACAGAAAAAAATCCAGATTTTTTGACGTTAAAAAATCCAGATTTTTTGACGGATAAAAATCCTAATTTTTTCACAGAAAAAAATCCTAATTTTTTCACAGAAAAAAATCCTGACATTTTCACACAAAAAATACAGATTTTTGGACATAAAAAAATCTTGACTTTTTCCACAGAAAAAAATTCTGACTTTTTCACCCAAAAAAATCCTGATTTTTTTACCAAAAAAATCTTGATTTTTTTGACAGAAAAAATCCTGACTTTTTCACAGAGAAAAATCCAGATTTTTTAACATTAAAAAAATCCAGATTTTTTGACATTAAAAAAATCCAGATTTTTTCACGGATAAAAATCTAAATTTTTTCACAGAAAAAAATCCTGACATTTTCACCCAAAAATCCATATTTTTTGACAGAAAAAAAATCCAGGTTTCTTCACAAAAAAAAATCTGGATTTTTTTGGACAGAAAAAAATCCTGAGTTTTTCACAGAAAAAAATTCTGACTTTTTCACAGACAAAAATCCAGATTGTTTGACATTAAAAAAATCCAGATTTTTTGACGGATAAAAATCCAGATTTTTTCACAAAAATAATTCTGGCTTTTTCACAAAAAAAATCTAGATTTCTGGACATAAAAAAATCCTGACTTTTTCCACAGAAAAATATCCTGACTTTTTCACCCCAAAAAATCCAGATTTATTGACAGAAAAAAAATCCAGATTTCTTCACCCCCAAAAAAATCCTGACTTTTTCACAGAAAAAAATCCAGATTGTTTGACATTAAAAAAATCCAGATTTTTTGACGGATAAAAATCCATATTTTTTCACAGAAAAAAATTCTGACTTTTCCACGAAAAAAATCTAGATTTCTGGACATAAAAAAATCCTGATTTTTTTCCACAGAAAAAAATCCTGATTTTTTCACCCCAAAAAATCCAGATTTATTGACAGAAAAAAATCCAGATTTCTTCACAAAAAAAAAAATCTGGATTTTTTGGACAGAAAAAAATCCTGACTTTTTCACAGAAAAAAATCCAGATTGTTTGACATAAAAAAAATCCATCTTTTTTGACGGATAAAAATCCATATTTTTTCACAGAAAAAAATCCTGACTTTTTCACAAAAAAATCTAGATTTCTGGACATAAAAAAATCCTGACTTTTTCCACAGAAAAAAAATCCTGACTTTTTCCACAGAAAAAAATCCAGATTTATTGACAGAAAAAAAAATCCAGATTTCTTCACCAAAAAAAAAATCTGGATTTTTTGGACAGAAAAAAAATCCAGATTTTTTCACAGAAAAAAATCCAGATTTTTTGACATTAAAAAAATCCAGATTTTTTGACGGATAAAAATCCATATTTTTTCACTGAAAAAAATCCTGACTTTTTCACAAAAAAAATCTAGATTTCTGGACATAAAAAAATCCTGACTTTTTCACCCCAAAAAATCCAGATTTATTGACAGAAAAAAATCCAGATTTCTTCACCCCAAAAAAAATCTGGATTTTTTGGACAGAAAAAAATCCTGACTTTTTCACAGAAAAAAATCCAGATTTTTTGACATTAAAAAAATCCAGATTTTTGGCCGGATAAAAATCCATATTTTTTCACAGAAAAAAATCCTGACTTTTCCACGAAAAAAATCTAGATTTCTGGACATAAAAAAATCCTGTTTTTTTTCCACAGAAAAAAATCCTGATTTTTTCACCCCAAAAAATCCAGATTTATTGACGGAAAAAAATCCAGATTTCTTCACAAAAAAAAAAAATCTGGATTTTTTGGACAGAAAAAAATCCTGACTTTTTCACAGAAAAAAATCCAGATTGTTTGACATAAAAAAAATCCAGCTTTTTTGACGGATAAAAATCCATATTTTTTCACAGAAAAAAATCCTGACTTTTTCACAAAAAAATCTAGATTTCTGGACATAAAAAAAATCCTGACTTTTTCCACAGAAAAAAATCCTGACTTTTTCCACAGAAAAAAATCCAGATTTATTGACAGAAAAAAAAATCCAGATTTCTTCACAAAAAAAAAAATCTGGATTTTTTGGACAGAAAAAAAATCCAGATTTTTTCACAGAAAAAAATCCAGATTTTTTGACATTAAAAAAATCCAGATTTTTTGACGGATAAAAATCCATATTTTTTCACAGAAAAAAATCCTGACTTTTTCACAAAAAAAATCTAGATTTCTGGACATAAAAAAATCCTGACTTTTTCACCCCAAAAAATCCAGATTTATTGACAGAAAAAAATCCAGATTTCTTCACAAAAAAAAAATCTGGATTTTTTGGACAGAAAAAAAATCCTGACTTTTTCACAGAAAAAAATCCAGATTTTTTGACATTAAAAAAATCCAGATTTTTGGCCGGATAAAAATCCATATTTTTTCACAGAAAAAAATCCTGACTTTTTCACACAAAAAAAAATCCTGACTTTTTCACACAAAAAAAAATCCAGATTTTTTGACAGAAATAAATCCCGAATTTTTGTATTTCTGTATTCATGACCAAGTTAGTTTCAGGATTAAACTAGCGCATTATTTTTGTGAATGCAAAGTGTACATCTAACATATTTTCCCTGACCTGTTTTGTGTATCGTATTTTTCAGACTGTAAGACGCACTTAAAATTGTAATGAGTTAACTGCAAACAATTTGGGCTATTTTTTTTCAATCAAAATGAGGAAATCAGGCTTAATGGCTACAATAAGCAAGTTTTGTAGTGTTGTAAAGTTGGGTTTGAAGCATGATACTGATAAAGCATTTTTGCCGAAGTCACTGGCATGGCACCGCACCGCACACCCACCCTTACATGACGAGCCTGTGTGTGTGTGTGTGTGTGTGTGTGTGTGTGTGCGTGCTAGCGGACAAAGAAAGAAAGAAAAAAAGAAGACAGTAAAGATTGCCATCGCCGTTTCCAGTAAGTTTGCAAGCAATAATTGATGTGGGATGGCACTTTTTCACCTTTGCTCTTCCTGATGCAACCCTGGACGGGAATCAAACCCGTGCCATGAAAGTGTGAAGCATGGAAGGATTTGACTTGAGAGCCAGCGTGGGGACTTACGTGGGATGTTTAATGGCCTGCAGGATCTCCAGCAGGGTTGAGGAGGAGGACAGAGACAGGTCGTCCACTGCAGACTGTCCACTGCACACAACAAACAGCATCAACAGCACACATCAGCATTAACTGCACACAACAAACATCATCAACTGCACACAACAATCAGCATTAACTGCACACAACAAACAACATCAACTGCACACAACAATCAGCATTAACTGCACACAACAAACAACATCAACTGCACACAACAAACAACATCAACTGCACACAACAAACAGCATCAACTACACACAACAAACAGCATCAACTGCACACAACAAACAACATCAACTGCACACAACAAACAACATCAACTGCACACAACAAACAGCATCAACTACACACAACAAACAGCATCAACTGCACACAACAAACAACATCAACTGCACACAACAAACAACCTCAACTGCACACAACAAACAGCATCAACTACACACAACAAACAGCATCAACTGCACACAACAAACAACATCAACTGCACACAACAAACAGCATCAACTACACACAACAAACAGCATCAACTGCACACAACAAACAGCATCAACTACACACAACAAACAGCATCAACTGCACACAACAAACAACATCAACTGCACACAACAAACAGCATCAACTGCAGACAAGAAATAAAGTGCAGACAAGAAGTGAAGTGCAGAGGTCCAACAGTCAACATAAATTACAGTTACTGAGCCACAGTGGTGGGGAAATGGCTCATAGTTGACATGTAAAGTGACTAATTTTCCCTTATTTTCTAAAGTGTTGTAAGCATTATATCCCGCCCACTTCCTCTTTTGATCAAGTTAACTATGCCCCACATAATAAAAAAAAAATCCCGACTTTTTGATGGAAAAAATCCCAATTTTTTGAACAAAAAAATCCCGACTTTGACAGAAAAAAATCCTGATTTGTTGACAGAAAAAAAAATCCATATCAATTAACAGGGGAAAAAAAGATTTTTGAAAGAAAAAAAATCCCAAATTATTGACAGAAAAAAAATCCAGATTTTTTGACAGAAAAAAATCCAGACTTTTTGACAGAAAAAATCCTGAGTTTTTTGACGGAAAAAAATCCAGATTTTCTGACATTAACAATCCTGATTTTTTTGGCAGAAAAAAATCCAGATTGACAAAAAAATCCCGAGATTTTGACAGAAAAAAATCCAGATTTTAAGACAGAAATAAATCCTGATTTTTCGACTGAAAAATTCTTAACTTTACGATTGAAAAAAATCCATACTTTTTGATGGAGAAAAAAAATCCAGACTTTCTGAGAATAGAAACTTTTTGACGGAAAAAAATCTGAACTTTTTGACAGAAAAATCCAGACTTTTTGACGGAAAAAATCCAGAATTCTAGACAGAAAAAAATTCCAGACTTTCTGACAGAAGAGATCTCGACTTTTTGAGGGGAAAAAAAAAATCACAAGTTTTTGACGGAAAAATCCCAATTTTTTGACAATAAAAAATCCAGATTAATAAACAGGTAAAAAACCCTGATTTTTGCCAGAAAAAAATCCTGAATTATTGACAGAAAAAACTCCAGAATTTTTGACGGAAAAAAAATCCAGACTTTGTGACAGAAGAAATCCAAACTTTTTGACGGAAAAAAATCACGACTTTTTGACGGACAAATCAAGACTTTTTGACAGAAAAAAATCCAGATTAATTGACAGGAAAAAAAATATGATTTTTTTAACAGAAACAATCCCGAATTATTAACAGAAAAATTACAGACTTTTTGACAGAAAAAATACAGACTTTTTGACAAAAAAAATCCAGAATTCTTGACGGAAAAAAAAAACAGACTTTCAGATCTCGACTTTTTGACAGAAAAAAAATCACAAGTTTTTGACGGGAAAAATCCCAATTTTTTGTCAGAAAAAAATCCAGATTAATAGACAGGTAAAACACCCTGATTTTTGAGAGAAAAAAATCCTGAATTATTGATGGAAAAAATTACAGAATTTTTGACGGAAAAAAAATCCAGACTTTGTGACAGAAAAAATCCAGACTTTTTGACGGAAAAAAATCACGACTTTTTGACACACAAATCCAGACTTTGACAGAAAAAAACCCAGATTAATTGACAGGAAAAAAAAACAGATTTTTTGACAAAAAAAATCTCGAATTATCGACAGAAAAAATCCAGACTTTGACAGAAAAAATCCAGACTTTTTGACAGAAAGAATACTGAGTTTGACGGAAAAAATTCAGAGTTTTTGACAAAAAAAAAATCCAGATTTTCTGACAGTAAAAATCCCGTTTTTTTGGCAGAAAAAAAATCCTGATTTTTTTGACGGAAAAAATCCCGAGATTTTGACAGAAAAAAATCCAGATTTTAAGACGGAAAAAAATCTTGACTTTTTAATTGAAAAAATCCTGACTTTTTGATTGAAAAATCCTGACTTTTTGATTGAAAAAATCCTGACTTTTTGATTGAAAAAATCCTGATATTTTGGCGGAAAAATCCAGACTCTTTGAAGGAAAAAAAATCCAGATTAATTAACTGGAAAAAACCCTGTATTTTTGACAGAAAAAATCCGGACTTTTTGCAAGAAAAAAATCCCGACTTTTTGACGGAAAAAATCCCGACTTTTTGACGAAAAAAAAATCCCAATTTTTTGACGGAAAAAAAAATCCCAATTTTTTGACGGAAAAAAAAATCCCTATTTTTTGACGGAAAAAAATCCCGATTTTTTGACGGTAAAAAAATCCAGATTAATTAACTGGAAAAAAAACTGTATTTTTGACAGAAAAAAATCCTGAATTATTGACAGAAAAAAATCCAAACTTTTTGACGGAAAAAATCCTGATTTTTTGACGAAAAAAAAATCCCAACATTTTGACGAAAAAAAAATCCCAATTTTTTGACGGAAAAAAATCCCGACTTTTTGACGGGAAAAAAATCCTGACTTTTTGACAGAAAAAAATCCAGCCTTTTTGACAGGACAAATGCCAACTTGAAGTGTACCTGGGGTCTAATGCAGTCTCTCCCACAGATTGTGCTGCAGCTGCTGTCAGTCCTGCTGGAAGTCCCTTGTCCACACCTTCAACGTGTTCAGCAGGCAACTATAGAATAGAAAACACTTCACATTATTGACAGTAAGTAGGTGTTTAGTATAACAAGTGTAAGGTTGAAAGAAGAGGTTGACCTTGCGTGGACTTTCTGCTGTGACCACACTGGACACTTCAATAATGGACGTGAGGGGCCTCGCCTTCTGCTGCTGCTGCTGCTGCTGCTGGTCCTCCAAGCTTCTGTCCAAGTCAAGAAAAAAGGCTGTGAAGACTCAAAGATGACAACTCCTGGCTGCAGTTTAAATGTTTGGACTCACATGGCCAGATGACTGACAACTCTCCATATTGGATGGGAGTGTAAACTTGTATCTTAGATGGAGCTCTTCTGCTCTGGTCAAATATTATTGTATTGTGCGGCTTTGTATCTTCTAGTATCTCGACACACATGATCACAGATGACCTACAATTCTTGCAGACTAAATTAGGGGTGTCCAAAGTTTTGTTGGCCCGCAGCAAATTAAAAAAAACAGTAAAAATGTCAGGAAAAAGAGCAAAAAGACAATGTAATAATAAGAAAAAGCTGAGGTTGTGATATTACTAGTTTGCTGGCCACTGCTCCAATTCTGTTGGCCCGCAGCAAACTGGTGGAAAAAAACTGTAAAAATTGAAGATAAAAGAGCAAAAAAAATATTTATGTAATGTAAAAAAGCTGAAATTTTGATGCTAATAAATAATAATAATATACTCGGTCAACTATAACACAAAGCTGACACAAAGTTGTCTTTAAATACTGTCTTTATTTTTATTATTTGTTTTAGAAAGTTTAGACACCTCTACTCGAAAATATTACAATTTGTCAAAATAGATGAAAAAAAAGTAAATAAAATGTTAACTTCAGTCAGTTAAAAATAAAGAAAATACTATTAACTTATGAATTAATCAAATTGACAAATAAATTAAAAAAAATACAATAATAAACACTATTAAAAGTATAACTGAGCATTAATATTTTTGTAAAGCAGAATGTTTGAGACGAGGTTGTGGAAATTACACAATCATGACATTATTAAAGTTTATTATCATTATATTCTTACAGGAAAAGGCCCACAAAATTTTGTTGGAAAAAAACAATGTATTGAGAAAAAGCTGAAATGTTGACAATAAAAAATAATAATAATATACTTTGTCACTTAGAACATAAAGCTGGCACAAAGTTGTGTTTTTAAATATCGTCTTGATTTTTATTATCATTATTATTGTTTTGTTTTTTTACAAAGTTTAGACACCCCTGATCTAAAATATTAGAATTTCTCAAAATAAAATGTAAACTATGTGCACACCTACCTCTGGTTCTATGTATGTGAGTCACGTGCACACCTACCCCTTGTTCTATGTATGTGGGTCACGTGCACACCTACCTCTGGTTCTATGTATGTGAGTCACGTGCACACCTACCCCTTGTTCTATGTATGTGGGTCACGTGCACACCTACCTCTGGTTCTATGTATGTGGGACACGTGAACACCTACCTCTGGTTCTGCTCCATCTCCAGCAAAGCTGACAGCGCCGACGTTCCTTTTTTGCCTTGCAGAGTTGTCACGTGCTCAGAAGGATAGGAAAGATGAGAGTTGATGGCCTTCATTTGATTGCCTTTCTGCTGTGTCAAAACAAACACGACTTCTTTAGCCCACAGCAGAGGTGTCGTATGGAAAAAGACAAGACTTCCATAGGGTTTTCAGATCAACTGGGCGATGCGAATTGAATGTGTCGTTTTTTAGGTTGGGCTCTCCAAAGCTTTGGAATAAATTGCAAAATACCTATTCTGTTCTGGGTGTTCATTTAAAATCAGCTTATGTGTCATCAAAAGAACTTGGGATTGACCAGCAACTTATCCAGCACCCCTCACAACCCCGAAAGGGACAAGCGATAGAAAATGGATGTTTCATGCACTAAATGCATGTCACAAATTCCTGTAATTTATTTTAAAAAATGCATAACTTTTCCTTTTTTAAGTACCGTCCAGGCACTGATGCGGTTTTAAAATGGCAAACCCTGTCACTGGCCTTGCTGGAGACAGGTGAGAGGGTTAAAAAAAAAACAGACACTCACTCTGATGATTCTGTCAGACCGATGACGTCGTCGAATGCGGTTGAGTCCCTCCAAGAAGCGGATGAAACCATCCAACAGGACCCACTCGCCATTGGCGGCGGCTCCATCGCCGTACACGTCCCAGTGGCCGTCACCGTCGGCCACGCGTCGAGCGCCACCCGCCGGAAGCAAGAGGAACCTCGTCCTCCAGAACTTAAGCGAGTCGATCAAACTATGGGAGGCAGAAAGAAATTGCGCAAGATGCTCATTTTTGGAGGTAAAGTTCAACGGGTCTGGCAACTCCTGTAAATTCCAGACTATAAGCCGCTAGTTTTTTTCCTATGCTTTGAACCCTGCGGATTAAAAAAATGGTGCAGATTTTTCCATAATGCAATTAGTTTAAAAAAAAAAATGTATCTGAAAAGGTGTGTTGTTCTTTGTGCTTTGGGGCCATCTTTTGGACGAGTTCGCTCACTGCAGTGCCCTTCTGGTTAGAGCTTTCAACCGGAAGCACACGTGTTGTTCCGTCTTCATACCGCCCGTAGCGTTTACTACTCGCATGAATTCTGTGAATATGAATACGATTTACAATATAACCAAAACAAATTATACTTAAAGCTAGTCCAATGTGTGATGTCTGTAGGGTTTTTTTTCCATGCATATTTAATAATAATGATAATAACAATGAATTACATTTGTAACGCACTTTACTTTTGTTAAAATTTTGAAAGTGCTGCAAAGTTTTCAAAAAATTAAAAATAGAAAGTTATAATATAGATAAATGTTTTTAAATAGAAATAAAAACATGAAAAACCGCAGATAAACACTAGATCAAACAGAAACATAGATAAAAATAGAAATAAAAGTATTGGATAAAACAGACAGGCAATCAGTGTGTTTAAAAACAAGAAAGCAGAGAAATGAGATAAAAGCTTTACTAAAAAGGTGGCTTTTTAGTCCCTTCTTAAAACAGTCTTTGTATGTGCTATCGTATTGTAATCAAGTAAGCTTCGTTAGCATGAGCTAACATGCTAACACGTTTAAAAGTGCCTGTGTTATGAACTTACAATGGCATTCTTTTTGTATTGTTTCACTTTCACAAATTCTTCAGTAAGTGCAGCAAAACGTCAGCGTGGAGTTACTGAGTCTGTTTAGCTGATTGGAGAGCTAGCTTGCGCAGCTAATGGGTCCATGACCATGACTTCTGTTTTGTTTGATCAGCCGTTTTACTGCCCTGTTACAGACACTGTTTGGAAACAATTAAGGTATGTAAATAAACATTTAGAAAATCTTTTTTTTGTTTAAATAACTCATTTCAAAATGTTTATACAGTGGTGGTCAAAAGTTTACATACATTTGTGTTGACTTTTTTCCTAAAATTTCTACAGCAGCTATTTTGTTGTGATGTAGTGATTGGAGCACATACTTGTTGCTCAAAAAAACATTCATGAAGTTTGCTTCTTTTATGAATTTATTATGGCTCTACTGAAAATGTGATCAATCAAAAGTATACGTACAGCAACGTTAATATTTGCTTACATGTCCCTTGGCAACAAGTTTCACTGCAATAAGGTGCTTCTGGCAAGCTTGAATTTTTGACAAAATTGCTGCAGTTTAGCTAAATGGGTTGGTTGTCTGACATAGACTTGTTTCTTCAGCATTGTCCACACCTTTAAGTCAGGACTTTAGGAAGGCCATTCTAAAACCTTCATTCTAGCCTGATTTACCCATTCCTTTACCACTTTTGAGGTCATTGTCCTGTTGGAACACCCAACTGTGCCCAAGACCCAACCTCCCCCCTGATGATTTTAGCTTGTCCTGAACAATTTGGAGCTAATCCTCCTTTTTCATTGTCCCATTTAAAGCAGCAGTTCCATTGGCAGCAAAACAGGCCCAGATCATAATACTACCACCACCATGCTTGGCTGTAGGAATGGTGTTCCTGGGATTAAAGGCCTCACCTTTTCGCCTCCAAACATATTGCTGGGAATTGTGGCCAAAAATCTCCATTTTTGTTTCATCTGACCACAGCAATTTCCTCCAGAAGGTCATATATTTGTCCATGTGATGCTAGAATGAAGGTTTTAGAATGTCGGACTTAATGGTGTGGACAATGCTGAAGAAACAAGTCCATGTCAGAAAAGCAACACATTTAGCTGAACTGCAGCAATTTTGTGGTGAAAAATGTCAGCAGAAGCTTGTGGATGGCTACCAAAAGCGCCTTATTGCAGGTAAACTTGCCAAGGGACATGTAAGCAAATATTAACATTGCTGTACGTATACTTTTGACCCAGCTCACATTTTCAGTAGAGCCATAATAAATTCATAAAAGAAGCAAACTTCATGAATGTTTTTTGTGAGCAACAAGTATGTGCTCCAATCACTACATCACAACAAAATGATTGGATAGTCAAGACAGCCATGACATCATATTCTTTACAAGTGTACGTACACTTTTGACCACCACTGTATATACAGAAAAATAATAATTTCCCTAAAATTGAGTAAGTGCGGCTTATATACCAGTGCGCTCTATAGTCCGTAAAATACTGTAAATCAAAACACAAATTAAATTAAAGCTGCAAGCAACGATGGACGGGGCCGAGTATATATGGAAGTGGCTGAGGAGAGGGAAGTCTGGGCTTCCCAGATAAAAGGTGACCGTTTTTTACAAAACTTTTGTTTTGAAGGGGGAATTGCAAACTTCCTGTTGATTTTTGCTGAAGGATGTCAGTGTATGAAATCTAAGTCTAAGTGAGACCTACATGAGGGTTTTGTTTCATGTCGTTACGACATTCCAACTGGAAGTTACAGGCAGTTCTGTCTGTGTTTTCTTCCTAGGGGGTGCTAGAGCGCAATTCTTAGTTTTGGGGTTAGGTTTTTTGATTAGATGGCAATTTCCGCCAGTCCTGAGGTGTGTCTCCAGTTTGGTGAGTTTTGAAACACTTTAAGGGGGTAAAATTACAGCTCAAAGAGGCAAAGGTGAGTGTTTTTACAAAACTTTTGTTTTGAAGGGGGAATTGCAAACTTCCTGTTGATTTTTGCTGAAGGATGTCAGTGTATGAAATCTAAGTCTAAGTGAGACCTACATGAGGGTTTTGTTTCATGTCGTTACGACATTCCAACTGGAAGTTACAGGCAGTTTTCTCTGTGTTTTCTTCCTAGGGGGTGCTAGAGCGCAATTTTTAGTTTTGTGAAGTGAAGTGAATTATATTTATATAGCGCTTTTTCTCTAGTGACTCAAAGCGCTTTACATAGTGAAACCCAATATCTAAGTTACATTCAAACCAGTGTGGGTGGCACTGGAAGCAGGTGGGTAAAGTGTCTTGCCCAAGGACACAACAGCAGTGACTATGATGGCAGAAGTGGGAATCGAACCTACAACCCTCAAGTTGCTGGCCCGGCCACTCTACCAACAGAGCTAAACCGCCCGATTTCATACACTGAAGAATGTCAGTGTATGAAATTTAGGTCTAAGTGAGACCTACATTAAAGTTTTTGTTTCATGTCGCTACAACATTCCTACTGGAAGTTACAGGCAGTTCTGTCTGTGTTTTCTTCCTAGGGGGTGCTAGAGCGCAATTCTTAGTTTTGGGGTTAGGTTTTTTGATTAAATCGCAATGTTCGCCAGTCCTGATGTGTTTATCAAATTTGGTGAGTTTTGAAACATGTTAAAGGGTTCAAGTTACTGCTCAAAGCTTCGGAATAATAATAAAGAAAGAAAGAAAGAAAGAATAAAACGCTAGAAATTCAACAGGGTCCTCTGTCCCAAAGGGACATTCGGTCCCTAATGAAAGAAAAAAAACTGCAAATTTTTTTCCCCTTGACAAATAATGGGCATTTCAACCTGACTGTAGGCACCATTAAAACAAATTTAAAAGATGTGTTTTAAGCAGCATGACTCTAAAGCCTTTATGACCACTTAGTGACTATTCAAACGTCGTACCTGAAGTCTTCGGATCCACTGGAGCATATGTACTGGTCCAGGTAATTCCACTTATATTCCTCCGGTCTCTCATGGGCAAACTCCACCCAGCAAGACACAAAGTGAGCATCCAGATGTGCGGGACACAGGCTGTAGGTGTACTGGATGTGACCCGACTCGTAGGGATATCTGCAACGTGCGGAACATTGTTAGTGTCAAAGCAATGACCACGTACCAAAGTCCGGAACTTACTTTGGCAAGTAGCGGGTGACGGTGATGATCTTGTCTTTCAGGCAGACTTTATGGAAGGTTCGGCCCATGCTGAGCCAGTAAACGCTCTCTTCTTCCTCCACCCGACGCAGCGATACCAAACCTTTACAAAACAGCCAGACGTTAGTTGTCGTAGATGTCCGCTTGGAGGGCCAAGACCAGACAGAGCAGAGAGTTGCATCGGGCGGAAACAATCTATCAAAACCACCACTCTGTGTCTGGGGTACAAAACAGTGTTTGACTTACAGACTTCAGGACAGACTCCTAATGCAGATTTTAGAAAACTTGATTTATGTGTTGGCCAAGTGAGTCTGTCCAGAAGAGTGCAAGAGGTGTCCAATTCTCAGCGTGTCATCCCGGACGATAGCCCCCAAATTGTTGCGCTTGGACCAGATGTTCTTCCAAGGGAATTTAAGTTACTGGTCAATCCCAAGTTCTTTTGATGACATATAAGCCGAGTTTAAATGATCACCCAGAACAGAATAGGTATTTTGCAATTTATTCCAAAGCTTTGGAGAGACCAACCTAAAAACAACACATTCAATTCGCGTCGCCTCGTTGATCTGAAAACCTTACGGAAGCGCTGTCTTCTTCAATATCTCCCTCGCACCCACCCACCGGAACGAATACACATGTCTATTGTCCTCCTTAGCTGGGAACAGGAAAATACAAGAAGGGAGTATTGCTACTCCTTACATTCCTACATTCCAAAGTTTCAAGGTTAACACACACAGTTTACAAGCGGACAAACAGAAGGAGAACAAAAAGGAAAAACACTAGCTGTTTTCAAATATGACTATGAATATAAAAAAGTAACTCTTGCATATATAAATATATATCTCTGTCAGTTGCCATGGAAAAGCCGAAGGATAATAACAAACTCATCGTAGGCTTCCATATTTGAAGCCATTTAAGGTTCCTTAAATGACTTTATACAAACAAGAATTGGGTGAACAAAGTCAAAAGTGCATAAACCTAAATAGCATTTCCATTTATACGAGCAAAGGTTCAAACTATGCAATGGAACAGATCCTATACTTGGATCAAAAAAAGATCTGGCGAGTGATATCAAGGATTATCTGTCGGCCGCGTTCTTCAGACTTATCGAACTATTGTGCTCCAGACGCCATTCTACACCACAATACAGATGGAAACTTGGAAAAGCATGTTTCAACGTTGTATTTGGGTTGTCGAAAATTGGTTGGGAAATGACCAAATTTCAATGGTCAAATCAACGTCACAACCCAATAATTGTAAGGTTGTAAAGCGGGATACCAACGGGTGATCCGCACGTTGGCATCTTACATGCGGTGGAGCCACTGGAAAGGCTTGTGGGGCGTCCCAGCAGGTAGTACCGGAGGGCACCGACCGCCCACCGGATGGCGAGGAACTCTCTCTCCACTCTGCTGTATCTGGCCTCTCTTTCCGATAGCTTTCTGCTGATGTGAAGGACCAGGTGGTCGGTGCTCCCCCTGCTGCTGGGATAAAACGGCTCCCAGTTCTCTGCCCGACGCGTCCGCCCGCAAACAAAATGGGATAGAAAAATCAGGCATGTCCAGTACCGGCTCCGAATGCCTGCACACTGCTCCATCCACTGGACCAGACCTGGAACACTTTTTCGGGTGAGATCAGTTAGTGGGCTGGTCAGGTCCGCAAACCAGTGGGCGAACCTCTGGTAGTAGCCCACCAGCCCTAAAAACTGCCTCACCTCCTTTTTCGTCTTCGGGGTCAGGCAGACCGCAACTGCCGGGGACTTGTCTATCTGAGGCCGCACCTGACCTTCCCCCAGATGGTACCCCAAATACTGTACCTCCCTCCGGCCAACCGCGCACTTCGCCGGGTTGGCGTTGAGCACCGCCCGCCTCAGGGACTCGAGTACCGCCCCCACCCTCTGCATATGCTCCGCCCAGTTGTTCCCCTGGATGATAAAATCATCCAAATAGGCGGCAGCATATGCCGTGTGGGGCCGCAGTACCGGGTCCATGAGTCTCTGAAATGTGGCGGGCGCACCGAATAAGCCTAACGGAAGGGTTACAAATTAGTATAAACCTTTCGGAGTGGAGAATGCCGTTTTTTCCTTAGACTCTGGAGACAAGGGAATCTGCCAGTAGCCCTTAGTCAAATACAGTGTCGTGAAAAACCGAACCGGTCCAGGAGCTCGTCGCCCCGGGGCATTGGATCGGCGTCAAAACGTGACACATAATTTACCTTGCGGTAGTCTACACAGAACCGAAAAGTCCCATCTTTCTTCCCTACCAGAACTATGGGGCTGCACCACGCATTGTGTGACTCTTCTATCACTCCCAATTCCAGCATGGCTTTTAATTCTTCCCGAACTACTTTGCGCTTGTGTCCGAGTAGCCTATAGGGCCGAGACCTCACCGTCACTCCGGGGCTGGTCTCTATGTGATGCTGGGTGAGGGTCTTGAGGCCTGGCAGGGGGGAGAACACATCAGCAAAATGCTGCTGCAATTTGGCCACGTCTGCTTCCTGTGACAGCGTAAGATGATTATCACAGCGGAGAGGGAAGGGTCGGGGGGAGGAGGGAACCTCCGGACCAAGTTCCTCGTTCTCCGCTATAGCTGTCACCATGGAGAAGGGCTCCGCCTCCCTCCAACCTTTTAGTAGATTAAGGTGGTATATTTGGGTTGTCCCGGCCCCGGTCAGACCGCTTGACCTCGTAATCCACGTCACCTACTCATCGTGTGACCACAAAGGGTCCTTGCCACTTGGCGAGTAATTTGGAGCTGGATGTTGGGAGTAATAGAAGTACTTTCTCACTCGGTGAAAATTGTCTGAGTTGCGTCCCCTTGTTCTACAGGCGCTGCTGACGTTCTTGGGCTTGGAGCAAATTATCACGTGACAAGTGCCCCAATGTGGGGAGTTTTGCTCTCAAGTCTATGACGTATTGAATTTTGATTCTACTGGGCTTGGACTTTCCTCCCAGCTTTCTCTAACTAGGTCCAGCACCCCGCGCGGCTTCTTGGCGAACAACAGTTCAAATCGGGAGAAGCCCGTGGAGGCCTGAGGAACCTCCCGCACTGCAAATAACAAGGGGTCCAAACATTTATGCCAATTTGGTTTGTCCTCGTGTACAAACTTCCGGATCATGGATTTCAAGGTTCTATTCATCCGCTCTACCAGCCCATCAGTCTGTGGGTGGTAAATGCTGGTTCGAATAGATTTGATCCCCAATAATCCGTACGGCTCCTTTAACGTGTGTGACACAAAGGACGTGCCTTGGTCAGTTAGAATCTCTTTCGGGATTCCAACTCTGGAGATTACTTGAAACAGTGCCTGCTCGACACTCTTTGCAGAGATGAAGCGCAACGGTACTGCTTCGGAATAGGGCCTTGCGTAATCCACCAGGACTAACACAAAGCGATATCCCTGGGTGCTCTCGTGAAATGGGCCGACGAGGTCCATGCCAATTCGCTCAAATGGGACCTCTATGAGTGGTAACGGTCGCAAAGGGGCCCTTGGGGTGGGTGGCCGCAGGGTTGACTACTTGACGGTCCGGGCAAGCCGCGCACCAGCGGCGCATGTCCGCCCGAATACCTGGCCACTAGAACCGGACCATTATCCGATTAAGTATTTTATCATACCCCATGGGATTAAAATGCGCCGCCTGGAAAATCATTTCTCGACGGCTTTTTGGCACCAACAATTGGGTGATTTCCTCCCCTGTCTGAGCGTCACGACTCACTCTGTATAATCTGTCCCTAATCGATGCAAAGTGAGGGAAACCCCGCGCTATCCCTGGGCGAACCCACTGCCCATCAATTGAAAGAACTTGGTCGCAGGTCGCGCGCAGAGTGTTATCTCGAGACTGCTCGAGTGGAAAATCATCCATGGGGCGCCATTGGGGAACCGGGGAAACCTCCTGCGTCGGATAATCTTACGTCGCCGATGAGAATAGCACGGATATTCCCTTTTCCTACCGGTCTTGAACGCACCCCTCTACACTGCTTTATCAACACGTTAAATCCCGACCAATTGGTTCCCAAGATTAAGGGGTGCGCCAGGCGCAAACTTACAGTCACTATTTTTTTCCTGTTTGTCCACCGGCACGATAGAGTACTCGTGAATATCCCCATGCATACATTTAACCCGCGCCCGTGTAGCCTTTCTCAACACCCCAGGTCGAACCAGGTTTTGGTGAATCATGGACTGCTCGCAGCCCGAATCCACCATCGCCCGGTAAATACCGTATTTTTCGGACTATAAGTCGCAGTCTTCTCCACAGTCCAGCGGGGGGTGAGACCCGGCCAAACCAAAAAAAAAAAAAAAAATAATAATATATATATTTTTTTATAGTTTGACCAAGTCTCACCCCCGGCCAAACTACAAAAAAAAACGTGACTTATAGTCCGAAAAATACAGTACTCCCTTCTATCCTTACCAGTACATTGTATGTCTCTCCTGGCCCGGGGGAGGGTGCCGGAGGGTCGCCAACCCGGATCACCTGCCCCACTTCCATCGTTGGGACACTCCCGCTGCAGGTGTCCTAGCCGCCCACACCTCCAGCACACCTGCCCATTCGAGGCACCGTTTGCGGGGGAAACACAGTGTCCGCAGTGGCCTGGCCCTGAGGAGGAGAAAGCAGAATAGTCTTGTGTTGTAGCCGTGGCCACGGCTGGGCTCCTCCGGCCGGCAGCGCCCGCATCCTACCGCGACGCCCAAACTGGCCGCTCCGCTCCTCCTGCAGCCTTCTCCCGGTGTACGGCCAGGTGGTCTTCCGCCAAGGTTACCGCCGCTGCTACGTCTTGGGGTCGGTGGTAGCGGCCCCAAGCTGACGTCCTGCCTTCAGGAATTGTTCAAGGATGATCAGCTCAATCACCTCCTCTATTTGTCCGAGTTGCAGCCATCTTGTCGCCACTTCTCGTTGCTGCTCGCTTAGGGCGAAAGGCCGCTCCTCCTGTCAGAGTCGCATGGTCCGGAGCCGGCATCTGTGGTCCTCTTTGGATCGTCCGGTCCAATACCGCCCGGTAACTCACCCGGGACGCTGGTGGCCGGCTGAGCGCCGCCCACTCTTCCTCCGGCCATGCGCATGCCTTCACTGTCGCCTCAAACATGTCCATGAAACTTTGTGCCTCTTCCGTCTCTGCCATTCTGCGCATCCCAACCCTGGGGTTGTCCCTGCTCCGGTCTATTCCGTGAGCGCCAGTAGGATCTGGCTCTGCTGTGTTATTTGGCCTTGCATTGCCTGAATCTGCCGGTGGTTTGACGTAAACACCTCCGCTAGAACCTGTCACAGCGTGCAGTTTAACAGAGTTTTAATCAGCACATGATGCAACCAACAATCTTCCCGCTACAATCTTTTCAGATGTCTGTCTCTCCAGTTTCACCCACCTCTCTCCTCCGCTGGCCGCTCTCTGTTAAAGACAACGGCTGATTAGATGAACACGTACCACCTGTGAAACATAATCACCTGCCAGCTGTGACTCTCTGTGCCGCACATGCCCCGCCCACTAGTCGATGGTGCTCCGCCCTCAACACCTGATCACACCCTCCCTCCACACCAACATTGATTAAACGTTGTCAAAAAGCATGTTGTTTCAACGTTGTAGAATATTGGTAGGGAAATGACCAAATTTCAATGGTCAAATCAACGTCAGAATTCAACATTGATTAAACGTCGTTAAAAAGAATGTTTCAACATTGTATTTGTGTTGTAAAATATCGGTTGGGAAATGACCAAATTTCAATGGTCAAATCAACGTCACAACCCAACATTGATTAAATATCAACAAAAAGCATGTTGTTTTAATGTTGTAGAATATTGGTTGGGAAATGACCAAATTTCAATGTCAAATCAACTTCACAACCCAACATTGACTAATCGTAGTCAAAAAGCTTGTTTCAACGTTGTATTTGTGTTATAGAATATTGGTTGGGAAATTACCAAATTTCAATGGTTAAATCAACATCACAACGCAACATTGATTAAACGTCAACAAAAAACATGTTTCAACGTTGTAGAATATTGGCTAGGAAATGACCAAATTTCAATGTCAAATCAACGTCACAACCCAACATAGATTAAATGTCAAGAAAAAGCATTTTGTTTCAACGTTGTAGAATATTGGTTGGGATATGACCAAATTTCAATGTCAGATCAACGTCACAATCCAATTAAACGTAGTCAAAAAACATGTTCTTTCAATGTTGTATTAGTGTTGTAGGATATTGGTTGGGATATGACCAAATTTCAATGGTTAAATCAACGTCACAACACAACATTGATTAAACATCAACAAAAAGAATGTTGTTTCAACGTTGTATTTGTGTTATAGAATATTGGTTGGGAAAATGACCAAATTTCAATGTCAAATCAACGTCACACTCCAACATTAATTAAACGTCAACAAAAAGCATGTTGTTTCAAAGTTGTATTTGTGTTATAGAATATCGGTTGGGAAATGACCAAATTTCAAGGGTTAAATCAACGTCAGAATCCAACATTGATTAAACGTCGTTAAAAAGAATGTTGTTTCAACGTTGTATTTGTGTTGTAGAATATTGGTTGGGAAATGACCAAATTTTAATGGTCAAATCAACGTCACAACCTAACATTGATTAAATATCAACAAAAAGCATGTTGTTTTAATGTTGTAGAATATCGGTTGGGAAAAGACCAAATTTCAATGGTCAAATCAACGTCACAACCCAACATTGATTAAATTTCAAGAAAAAGCATGTTGTTTCAACGTAGAATATTGGTTGGGAAATGACCAAATTTCAATGTCAAATCAACGTCACAACCCAGCATTGACTAAACGTAGTCAAAAAACATGTTGTTTCAATGTTGTATTTGTGTTATAGAATATTGGTTGGGAAATGACCAAATTTCAATGGTTAAATCAACGTCACAACACAACATTGATTAAACATCAACAAAAAGAATGTTGTTTCAACGTTGTATTTGTGTTGTAGAATATCGGTTGGGAAATGACCAAATTTCAATGGTTAAATCAACGTCACAACCCAACATTGATTAAATATCAACAAAAAGCATGTTGTTTTAATGTTGTAGAATATTGGTTGGGAAATGACCAAATTTCAATGTCAAATCAACGTCACAACCCAACATTGACTAAACGTAGTCAAAAAACATGTTGTTTCAATGTTGTATTTGTGTTATAGAATATTGGTTGGGAAATGACCAAATTTCAATGGTTAAATCTACGTCAGAATCCAACATTGATTAAACGTTGTTAGAAAGAATGTTGTTTCAACGTTGTATTAGTGTTGTAGAATATCACAACCAGTGAATATCGGTTGGGAAATGACCAAATTTCAATGGTCAAATCAACGTGCAAACCCAACATTGATTAAACGTCAACAAAAAGCATGTTGTTTCAACGTTGTATTTGTGTTATAGAATATCGGTTGGGAAATGACCAAATTTCAATAGTTAAATCAACGTCACAACCCAACATTAATTAAACGTCAACAAAAGCATGTTGTTTCAAAGTTGTATTTGTGTTATAGAATATCGGTTGGGAAATGACCAAATTTCAAGGCTTGAATCAACGTCACAACCCAACATTGATTAAACGTCAACAAAAATGATGTTGTTTCAACGTTGTAGAATATTGGCTGGGAAATGACCAAATTTCAATGTCCAATCAACGCCAACTATAGATGTCAACATTGTGTATGTGTTGAAAGATTAATTTATGATTGTTTATCAAAAACTGATGGGTAACAAAGTGAGTCGTATGAACAAATCACATTACAAACACAAAAGTACTTTCATGTAAACAAAAACAACGAACAAACCTCTGCTGTACAAAGGACTGCTGCCAAGGGGCGTGGTCACTGTGGGTTGTGATTTCCTCTTGTTGCTTTGGACGATGATCTGGTAGCCCTGCATCAACCTCTGACAGATAAACTCTTCAAATACTTGGTTGGCAGTCATCCCAGGAGAGTCGTCTTCCCGCCTGGCAGAAACAACACAACACATTCAAACAGCAGGCACATGTGTCAAAGACCTTTGGCTTATTAATTATGGCAGACCAACTACCAACAGGACTACATGTCACACTGAGGGTGGCCGTAAAAACAACGCCAACACTGTCATAAATCAATGCCACAAAGTGAGCCCACACCAAATAACAATGACAAACATATTTTGGGAGATTATTTGCACTGCTAAACAACATAAACACAACAGAACACATTCCCAGAATTCCTTGCAGCACCAACTGTTCCGGGACGCTACAGTCTGAATCTGAATCTGGCCCCTCCGAGTAAAATAATTATCGGAATTTGGCCCCTCCGAGTAAAATAATTATCGGAATCTGGCCCCTCCGAGTAAAATAATTATCGGAATCTGGCCCCTCCGAGTAAAATAATTATCGGAATCTGGCCCCTCCGAGTAAAATAATTATCGGAATCTGGCCCCTCGGAGTAAAAGAATTATCGGAATCTGGCCCCTCCGAGTAAAATAATTATCGGAATCTGGCCCCTCCGAGTAAAATAATTATCAGAATCTGGCCCCTCCGAGTAAAATAATTATCGGAATCTGGCCCCTCCGAGTAAAATAAGTATCTAAGTCTGGCCCCTCCGAGTAAAATAATTATGTAAATCTGGCCCCTCCGAGTAAAATAATTATGTAAATCTGGCCCCTCCGAGTAAAATAATTATCTGAATCTGGCCCCTCCGAGTAAAATAATTATCGGAATCTGGCCCCTCCGAGTAAAATAATTATCGGAATCTGGCCCCTCCGAGTAAAATAATTATCGGAATCTGGCCGCTCCGAGTAAAATAATTATCTGAATCTGGCCCCTCCGAGTAAAATAATTATCTGAATCTGGTCCCTCCGAGTAAAATAATTATCGGAATCTGGTCCCTCTGAGTAAAATAATTATCTAAGTCTGGCCCCTCCGAGTAAAATAATTATGTAAATCTGGCCCCTCCGAGTAAAATAATTATGTAAATCTGGCCCCTCCGAGTAAAATAATTATCTGAATCTGGCCCCTCCGAGTAAAATAATTATCGGAATCTGGCCACTCCGAGTAAAATAATTATCGGAATCTGGCCCCTCCGAGTAAAATAATTATCGGAATCTGGCCCCTCCGAGTAAAATAATTATCGGAATCTGGCCACTCCGAGTAAAATAATGATCGGAATCTGGCCCCTCCGAGTAAAATAATTATCGGAATCTGGCCCCTCCGAGTAAAATAATTATCGGAATCTGGCCCCTCCGAGTAAAATAATTATCTGAATCTGGCCCCTCCGAGTAAAATAATTATCGGAATCTGGCCCATCCGAGTAAAATAATTATCTAAATCTGGCCCCTCCGAGTAAAATAATTATCTGAATCTGCCCCCTCCGAGTAAAATAATTATCTGAATCTGGCCCCTCCGAGTAAAATAATTATCTGAATCTGGCCCCTCCGAGTTAAATAATTATCGGAATCTGGCCCCTCCGAGTAAAATAATTATCGGAATCTGGCCCCTCCGAGTAAAATAATTATCGGAATCTGGCCCCTCCGAGTAAAATAATTATCGGAATCTGGCCCCTCCGAGTAAAATAATTATCGGAATCTGGCCCCTCCGAGTAAAATAATTATCGGAATCTGGCCGCTCCGAGTAAAATAATTATCTGAATCTGGCCCCTCCGAGTAAAATAATTATCGGAATCTGGCCCCTCCGAGTAAAATAATTATCGGAATCTGGCCCCTCCGAGTAAAATAATTATCTGAATCTGGCCCCTCCGAGTAAAATAATTATCGGAATCTGGCCCCTCCGAGTAAAATAATTATCAGAATCTGGCCCCTCCGAGTAAAATAATTATCGGAATCTGGCCCCTCCGAGTAAAATAATTATCGGAATCTGGCCCCTCCGAGTAAAATAATTATCGGAATCTGGCCCCTCCGAGTAAAATAATGATCTGACTCTGGCCCCTCCGAGTAAAATAATTATCAGAATCTGGCCCCTCCGAGTAAAATAATGATCTGAATCTGGCCCCTCCGAGTAAAATAATTATCGGAATCTGGCCCCTCCGAGTAAAATAATTATCGGAATCTGGCCCCTCCGAGTAAAAGAATTATCGGAATCTGGCCCCTCGGAGTAAAAGAATTATCGGAATCTGGCCCCTCCGAGTAAAATAATTATGTAAATCTGGCCCCTCCGAGTAAAATAATTATCGGAATCTGGCCCCTCCGAGTAAAATAATTATCGGAATCTGGCCCCTCCGAGTAAAATAATTATGTAAATCTGGCCCCTCCGAGTAAAATAATTATCTGAATCTGGCCCCTCCGAGTAAAATAATTATCGGAATCTGGCCACTCCGAGTAAAATAATTATCGGAATCTGGCCCCTCCGAGTAAAATAATTATCGGAATCTGGCCCCTCCGAGTAAAATAATTATCGGAATCTGGCCACTCCGAGTAAAATAATTATCTGAATCTGGCCCCTCCGAGTAAAATAATGATCGGAATCTGGCCCCTCCGAGTAAAATAATGATCGGAATCTGGCCCCTCCGAGTAAAATAATTATCGGAATCTGGCCCCTCCGAGTAAAATAATTATCTGAATCTGGTCCCTCCGAGTAAAATAATTATCGGAATCTGGTCCCTCTGAGTAAAATAATTATCTAAGTCTGGCCCCTCCGAGTAAAATAATTATGTAAATCTGGCCCCTCCGAGTAAAATAATTATGTAAATCTGGCCCCTCCGAGTAAAATAATTATCTGAATCTGGCCCCTCCGAGTAAAATAATTATCGGAATCTGGCCACTCCGAGTAAAATAATTATCGGAATCTGGCCCCTCCGAGTAAAATAATTATCGGAATCTGGCCCCTCCGAGTAAAATAATTATCGGAATCTGGCCACTCCGAGTAAAATAATTATCGGAATCTGGCCGCTCCGAGTAAAATAATTATCTGAATCTGGCCCCTCCGAGTAAAATAATGATCGGAATCTGGCCCCTCCGAGTAAAATAATGATCGGAATCTGGCCCCTCCGAGTAAAATAATTATCGGAATCTGGCCCCTCCGAGTAAAATAATTATCTGAATCTGGCCCCTCCGAGTAAAATAATTATCGGAATCTGGCCCCTCCGAGTAAAATAATTATCGGAATCTGGCCCCTCCGAGTAAAATAATTATCGGAATCTGGCCCCTCCGAGTAAAATAATGATCGGAATCTGGCCGCTCCGAGTAAAATAATTATCTGAATCTGGCCCCTCCGAGTAAAATAATGATCGGAATCTGGCCCCTCCGAGTAAAATAATTATCGGAATCTGGCCCCTCCGAGTAAAATAATTATCTAAATCTGGCCCCTCCGAGTAAAATAATTATCTAAATCTGCCCCCTCCGAGTAAAATAATTATCTGAATCTGGCCCCTCCGAGTAAAATAATTATCGGAATCTGGCCCCTCCGAGTTAAATAATTATCGGAATCTGGCCCCTCCGAGTAAAATAATTATCGGAATCTGGCCCCTCCGAGTAAAATAATTATCGGAATCTGGCCCCTCCGAGTAAAATAATTATCGGAATCTGGCCCCTCCGAGTAAAATAATTATCGGAATCTGGCCCCTCCGAGTAAAATAATTATCGGAATCTGGCCGCTCCGAGTAAAATAATTATCTGAATCTGGCCCCTCCGAGTAAAATAATTATCGGAATCTGGCCCCTCCGAGTAAAATAATTATCTGAATCTGGCCCCTCCGAGTAAAATAATTATCTGAATCTGGCCCCTCCGAGTAAAATAATTATCGGAATCTGGCCCCTCCGAGTAAAATAATTATCGGAATCTGGCCCCTCCGAGTAAAATAATTATCAGAATCTGGCCCCTCCAAGTAAAATAATTATCGGAATCTGGCCCCTCCGAGTAAAATAATTATCGGAATCTGGCCCCTCCGAGTAAAATAATGATCTGACTCTGGCCCCTCCGAGTAAAATAATTATCAGAATCTGGCCCCTCCGAGTAAAATAATGATCTGAATCTGGCCCCTCTGAGTAAAATAATTCTCTAAATCTGGCCCCTCCGAGTAAAATAATAATCGGAATCTGGCCCCTCCGAGTAAAATAATGATCGGAATCTGGCCCCTCCGAGTAAAATAATAATCGGAATCTGGCCCCTCCGAGTAAAATAATAATCGGAATCTGGCCCCTCCGAGTAAAATAATTATCGGAATCTGGCCCCTCCGAGTAAAATAATTATCGGAATCTGGCCCCTCCGAGTAAAATAATTATCAGAATCTGGCCCCTCCGAGTAAAATAATTATCGGAATCTGGCCCCTCCGAGTAAAATAATTATCGGAATCTGGCCCCTCCGAGTAAAATAATTATCGGAATCTGGCCCCTCCGAGTAAAATAATGATCTGACTCTGGCCCCTCCGAGTAAAATAATTATCAGAATCTGGCCCCTCCGAGTAAAATAATGATCTGAATCTGGCCCCTCCGAGTAAAATAATAATCGGAATCTGGCCCCTCCGAGTAAAATAATGATCGGAATCTGGCCCCTCCGAGTAAAATAATTATCGGAATCTGGCCCCTCCGAGTAAAATAATTATCGGAATCTGGCCCCTCCGAGTAAAATAATTATCAGAATCTGGCCCCTCCGAGTAAAATAATGATCTGAATCTGGCCCCTCTGAGTAAAATAATTCTCTAAATCTGGCCCCTCCGAGTAAAATAATAATCGGAATCTGGCCCCTCCGAGTAAAATAATGATCGGAATCTGGCCCCTCCGAGTAAAATAATAATCGGAATCTGGCCCCTCCGAGTAAAATAATTATCGGAATCTGGCCCCTCCGAGTAAAATAATTATCGGAATCTGGCCCCTCCGGGTAAAATAATTATCGGAATCTGGCCCCTCCGAGTAAAATAATTATCAGAATCTGGCCCCTCCGAGTAAAATAATTATCGGAATCTGGCCCCTCCGAGTAAAATAATTATCGGAATCTGGCCCCTCCGAGTAAAATAATTATCGGAATCTGGCCCCTCCGAGTAAAATAATTATCGGAATCTGGCCCCTCCGAGTAAAATAATGATCTGACTCTGGCCCCTCCGAGTAAAATAATTATCAGAATCTGGCCCCTCCGAGTAAAATAATGATCTGAATCTGGCCCCTCTGAGTAAAATAATTCTCTAAATCTGGCCCCTCCGAGTAAAATAATAAATCGGAATCTGGCCCCTCCGAGTAAAATAATGATCGGAATCTGGCCCCTCCGAGTAAAATAATAATCGGAATCTGGCCCCTCCGAGTAAAATAATAATCGGAATCTGGCCCCTCCGAGTAAAATAATTATCGGAATCTGGCCCCTCCGAGTAAAATAATTGCCCAGGCCTTCTTTAAACAATCTAATTTCATTGTCAACCTGGTCTGGTGAAGATAATATAATTTAAAACATTTTATAAAATAAATCAAGAATAAAACAAGATAAATAAATAAACATTTTCTTGAATAAAAAAGAAAGTAAAAGAATATTTTAAAAAGTCACAGAGAGACTAGTAATTAATGAAAATTAGTAAAATTAACGGTTAAAGGTTAGTACTATTAGTGGACCAATCGTGTGCTTCACGGACTGTTTGTATCCCTTGCAGACTGTATTGTTATATATTGTTTTATTGTTGATATCAATAACTGTATCCCTTGCGGACTGTATTGTTATATATTGTTTTATTGTTAATATTAATAACTGTATCCCTTGCAGACTGTATTGATATATATTGTTAATACCAGAGGTGGGTAGTAACGCGCTACATTTACTCCGTTACATCTACTTGAGTAACTTTTGGGATAAATTGTACTTCTAAGAGTAGTTTTTATGCAACATACTTTTACTTGAGTATATTTATAGAGAAGAAACGCTACTTTTACTCCGCTCCATTTATCTGCAATCAGGTCGCTACTCGCTACTTTTTTTTTTTAATCGATCTGTTAATGCACGCTTTGTTTGTTTTGTTTTTGTCAGACACACATTCAAAGTAGGAACTACACATGCCTGCGTTTCACCAATCAAATGCAGTCACTGGTGGTGTTGGACCAATCAAACAGAGCCAGGTGGTCACGTGACCGTCACACGTGGAACCCGACACGTTGACAAACTTATTGGGGTGTTAGCATTTAGTGGTCAACTGTACTGTGCAATCTACTAATAAAAGTTTCAATCAATCAATCAAAAGAGTAAAGGAAAAAAGACACTTTTTATTTCAACCGTACTTCCCGTCAAAAGCCTTAAGACTGATCGCCCAGTTCCTGTCTTCACAATAAAAGCGCTGCTCCATCGCGCCTGCGCTAACAAAATAAGAGTCTCCCAAAGCCAGCGCAAACAAGCTAGCAAACTACAGAGTTTACCGCCAATGTATTTCTTTTAAAGTGTATAAAAACCAATATAGAAGCTGGACAAATAAGACGCCAAAAACCAACGACTTTCATGTGGTATTAGACAGGAAGGAGGAACTTTTTTTCTCCTCCATTTGAAAATCTGGATACTGTCTGATTCCAATCAATGCAAGTCATCAGAATCAGGTAATACACCAACTTATATTCTTGTCTTCATTAAAGATAGGAATCTATATGTTAAACATGCATGTATATTCATTAAAACACCTTCAACATGTCAACAAAAACAGCAAAATAAATAAATATAAATTATATATTGTATATATAAAGGTATGTATATATATATATATATATATATGATATGTGTGTATGTATATGTATATATATATATATATGATGTGTGTATGTATATATATATATATATATATATATATATATATATATATATATATATATGATACGTGTG
Organism: Nerophis ophidion; assembly: GCF_033978795.1. Classification (NCBI taxonomy): domain Eukaryota; kingdom Metazoa; phylum Chordata; class Actinopteri; order Syngnathiformes; family Syngnathidae; genus Nerophis; species Nerophis ophidion. The sequence continues at coordinate 6,946,848 of NC_084638.1, forward strand.
TATGTATATATGAGGTAGATCACCTCGACTTGGTCATTTATTAAGTAATTGATTAACGTTGAAAAACTTATTGGGGTGTTACCATTTAGTGGTCAATTGTACAGAATATGTACTGTACTGTGCAATCTACTAATAAAAGTTTCAATCAATCAATCAATCAATCAATCAATCAATCAATCAATGCCTACTGAGCCTATGGTGCTGTTAAGTTATTGTGGCTCAATTTGCCTTCATTTTTTTTATTTTAATGTATTATTATTTAATATATATTATTGTTTTAGTTGCTTAAGAGATATTCCTGGCTCTGAATTTGCTATTGCTATTTTTATGTTTTTGTGCATTATTAGTTGCCGTAATCATTAAACAAACAGGTTACTCATCAGTTACTCAGTACTTGAGTAGTTTTTTCACAACATACTTTTTACTTTTACTCAAGTAAATATGTGGGTGACTACTCCTTACTTTTACTTGAGTAATACATCTCTAAAGTAACAGTACTCTTACTTGAGTACAATTTCTGGCTACTCTACCCACCTCTGGTTAATATTAATAACTGTATCCCTTGCAGACTGTATTGATATATATTGTAAGAAGCAGAATATTAATAACAGAAAGAATCAACCCTTTTGGTGCACTAATTGTAAGTGTATCTTGTGTTTTTTATGTTGACTTAATAAATAGAATAAACAAATAAATGTGGTTCTACATACTGGATACTGTAAATCTGAATTGTTTGTGTAGGGTTGAGCACACACACCTGTCCAGATCGCTGTGTGGCAGCAAGTCGTAGCATCCCTCCGTGTAGTCGCTTTGCAGCATTTGGCGGTCGGGGAAGTAGTCGGTGGTGAGGGGCAAACACGCCGGAGTGGTCAGGGACTTCCAGTCCACGCCCACAGTGCAGCAGAAGCTGGGCACTGCAGGGGCCACAGACAGGAGGAGGGGTTATGTCGGACACATAGACAAGACAAAGTCACAATACAGCAGCGATACTGAACAGGGTAACGTCGATTCCGGGCTATAAGCCGCGATTTTATTTCCTATGCGTTGACCCCAGCAGGCGCAAGACATTGATGCAACCTTGATTATACGTACGTGTCCTTTAAAGCTGACTTGGAAACAACCTTGCAAAATAGTTGCATTTGGAAATTGAGACAATGTTGATGTTGGATCCAACTCGTTGGTTGGAAAATGACCACATCCATCCATTTCCTACCGCTTGTCCCTTTTGGGGTCAAGGGGGGTGCTGGAGCCTATCTCAGCTACAATCGAGCAGAAGGCGGGGAACACCCTGGACAAGTCGCCATCTCAGACAGACGACATTCACACACCACGGTCAATTTTGTGTTGCCAAGCAACCTATCCCCAGGTGCATGTCTGTGGAGGTGGGAGGGGCCTATCCCCAGGTGCATGTCGGTGGAGGTGGGAGGGGCCTATCCCCAGGTGCATGTCTGTGGAGGTGGGAGGGGCCTATCCCCAGGTGCATGTCTGTGGAGGTGGGAGGGGCCTATCCCCAGGTGCATGTCTTTAGAGGTGGGAGGGGCCTATCCCCAGGTGCATGTCTGTGGAGGTGGGAGGGGCCGATCCCCAGGTGCATGTCTTTGGAGGTGGGAGGGGCCTATCCCCAGGTGTAGGCCTTTGGAGGTAGGAGTGGCCTATCCCCAGGTGCATGTCTGTGGAGGTGGGAGGGGCCTATCCCCAGGTGCATGTCTTTGGAGGTGGGAGGGGCCTATCCCCAGGTGCATGGCTTTGGAGGTGGGAGGAAGCCCATGCAGTCACGGGGAGAACATGCAAACTCCACACAGAAAGACCCCGAGCCCGGGTTTGAACTCCGGACCTTCATATTGTGAGGCACATGCACTAACCCCTGTGACACCGCGTCACAACCCGACATTGATTAAACATTGTCTTTCTGGCCCGTCTCCGGGTCTACGTTGGCTGTCAAATTTGAACATGCATGACTTGCAATCTAGAATTTACTTTCACCAATTTACTTAAAACACTTTACAGAACAGAAAAAAAAAATCCATCCGTCAGTGTCAGAATAATTGTATCTAAGTTATCACAAAACTTTGTGTGGCCATGAGTTTTTTGACGAGAAGACAAAAGCTGTCTTTGATCCAACCAGGAAGAAGGCTCGTATAACTCCACTGTGTAGGATGGGAATGTTTCTTTCATGTATTGTAATCAACAGAAAGATATTGTCTTGACCCGAGAACTACAAAGCGGAGAGGAAGCGGGACCAGACTCCCCTCCGGGCACCGCTTCTTTGAACTCTTTCATGACCTTTTCTTCGAACTGTTCGAAATCAAAGGCGATGGCTGTTTACGACCCCCGATCCCTTAAAAAGAGCCGTTGCCATGTAATCGGGGAAAGAGGAGGCGTACAATCTTTCGTCAGGAGCATGGGACGACACTCTACACAGCGTCTACGTCAGGGGTCGGGAACCTTTTTGGTTGAGAGAGCCATACAAGCCAAATATTTTAAAAAGTATTTCCGTGAGAGCCATATAATATATTTTTTAAGACTGAATAGAACTAAATGCTTGCATTTTTAAGTAAGACCAATATTTTTAGAGTATAAATAAGTCTCTTATTCCTTTTAATAACATTGTTATTCTGAAGCTAATCAACAATAAATAAAATACTTCTTACCATTAATGCGACTTCTTGAACAGGTGTGGTAGAAACCGGATGGATGGATTAAAATGCATGGGAATGTTTTATATTTTGAACGTTATTTTTGACAATGTGATTACCAGCGGAATTATTCATTACTTATGCGTTAAGCAATGTCAGCTAAGATTTATCTGAGAGCCAGGTGCCACATCTGGCTCTAGAGCCATAGGTTCCTAACCCCTGGTCCACAAGTTTCTCCTCATTGAGCCAAATTTAATTCTGTCTCTGTTTAATTCCTTGCTTCTTGTCTTGTTTAATAAAAGTCATCAGTGTTTGAACCTGACAGTCATAATGATTGTGAACCATAGGCAGAAATCCCCAAAAAGTGCAGTTCCCCTTTAAGTGGTCGCTGTAGTCAGGGTGTACTGTAGTTTCAAGTCATGAATAGATGGATTTTCCCCAGAAAACTCCAGAAATATCTCAAACCTTTACAGCCCCAAAGTAATGTCGGAATTTGTAATCCTCCCGTAAGAATTTAAATTCCACACCTTACTGCAGGGATGATGGGTCAGGGAACCTTGTCTAGGAGGAAACACTCACTTGGATTGGCAGCACTTTGGCAGAAGTCCTCAAACGAAGTAGCACTTAAAGTACCTGCACAGGTACAAATACACACAAGACGGGGGCTCAGGCAAGACGGGTTTAATGAAACAATATTCTGCAGAAATAATTCATCAGTTTGAAAAATCTAAGTTTGTTTCTGACCGTTGCTCTTGTTTCCGAGGCTTTCGGTGGATTCTTGTGTCCCTCCGCTGATGTAAAGAACATTATTGTCTCCCTGCAGAAAGCTGCTTTGCCTGAAACAAAATAAAAATGCATGGCAACAACCGGGAAATATTTGATTCTTAAAAACAACAATTTTTGAGCAAGGGTGAAAAATTTAAGATTTGCACATGACGACTCAATTGTACAGTCAGAAACTAAAATGTAGCTGATTGGCCACAATACCCAGCAATGGGTTCGGAAGAGAAAAGGTGAGGCCTTTAATCCCAAAAACATCATTCCTACCGTCAAGCATGGTGGTGGTAGTATTATGCTCTGGGCCTCTTTTGCTGTCAAAACTCTGCTTTACAGAGAGTAAATGGGACAATGACCTCCAAATTCTTCATGACGAGCTAAAATCGTCAGCCCGGAGGTTGGGTCTTGGGCGCAGTTGGGTGTTCCAACAGGACAATGAGCAAAAGTGGTAAAGGAATGGCTAAATCAAGCTAGAATGAAGGTTTGAAGCATTTAAGTCTCACCTTAAAACTCATCTGTATACTCTAGCCTTTAAATATACCTCCTTTTTAGACCAGTTGATCTGCCGCTTCTTTTCTTTCTCTTATGCCCCCCCCTCCCTCGTGGAGGGGGTCCGGTCCGATGACCATGGATGAAGTACTGGCTGTCCAGAGTCGAGACCCAGGATGGACCGCTCGCCTGTATCGGTTGGGGACATCTCTACGCTGCTGATCCGCCTCCGCTTGAGATGGTTTCCTGTGGACAGGACTCTCGCTGCTGTCTTGGATCCGCTTGAACTGAACTCTTGCGGCTGTGTTGGAGCCACTATGGATTGAACTTTCACAGTATCATGTTAGACCCGCTCCACATCCATTGCTTTCGGTCCCCTAGAGGGGGGGGGTGTTGCCCACATCTGAGGTCCTCTCCAAGGTTTCTCATAGTCAGCATTGTCACTGGCGTCCCACTGGATGTGAATTCTCCCTGCCCACTGGGTGTGAGTTTTCCTTGCCTTTTTGTGGGTTCTTCCGAGGATGTTGTAGTCGTAATGATTTGTGCAGTCCTTTGAGACATTTGTGATTTGGGGCTATATAAATAAACATTGATTGATTGATTGACCCCTCCCTTCAGAAGCCGCCTCTGTGATGTTAACTAGGGACCTCCCGGATAAATAGAGGAGCACGTGGGACTGTACCTTAGAGCGTGAGGTGAAAGTGTAAATGAGTGTACAGCCCGATACATCTCTCCTCATTAGTAAAATTCAACTCTGTCTCTGCTTGATTCCTTCTTCTTGTCTTGTGTAACAGTTTGGGGTTTGAACCTGACAGTAATTTGTTGGGAGTTCATGCACTGTATTGGTTTTGTTCCTTGGAACAAGGTGATGTTCATGCACGGTTCATTTTGTGCACAAGTAAAAAAAACCCGCATATGACTTAAAACATATGAATTTAAAAACTGTATATATAATAATATTTTTCACTGAAGAAGGGTTAGGGTTAGGGTTGCCATACCTTGGGAGAATTGATGATTTCTTGGCCATTCTTCAGAGAATATGAATTATAACACAAAACCCTTTCTTCCACTCATGCTTAACGGTTGTGTGAAGCTGTTTACTGGCAAACAACTGTGTTTACTCCTAAATCAAAACGAGAAAAGAAAGTACCCAAATGACCCTGATCAAAAGTTTACATACCCCAGTGACTTTGATCTGATAACGTGCACAAAAGTTGACACGGGCAGGTTTGAATGGCTAATCGAGGTTCCAATCCTCACATGTGACCTTGTTTTTTTTTAATTAATATGTGCGTATAAAAGATCAGTGAGTTTGTGGGCTTCTGACAGACCGTTGCATCTTTCATCCAGTGCTGCACGGACGTTTCTGGATTCTAAGTCATGGGGAAGGCAAAATAATTGTCAAAGGATCTGCGAGAAAAGGTAATTGAGCTGCATAAAACAGGAAGCGGGGATAAAAAAATATCCAAGGAATTGAGAATGCCAATCAGCAGCGTTCGAACGCTGATCAAGAAGTAGAAAATGTAGGATTCAGGTAGACGGGCAAAGATTTCAGCCACAACAGCCAGGAAAATTGTTCGAGATGCAAAGAAAAATCCACAAATAACTTCAGCTGGAACACAGGACACTGAAAAATTGTGGTGTGGCTGTTTCAAAATGCACAATAAGGAGGCACTTGAAGAAAAATGGGCTGCATGGTCGAGTCGCCAGAAAATGTTACAAAGTATACCGCTTATATTACGCCAAACCAACACAGAGACAAGCTTCAAAACTTCTGGAACAAAGTAATTTGGAATGATAAGACCAAATTTAACTTTTTGGCCACTCGACCATGCAGCCCATTTTTCTTCCAGTGCCTCCTTATTATGCATCTTGAAACACTCAAATTATTTACGTTTACATTGTTTCTAAAAGAGAACTCCGCTTCACTATACACACTTAACGAGGTACGAGCCATGTGCAAGAACCAATTAAGGAGCATTATTTGCAGATGAGAAGTCGGCGTTTGAACTAACCTCCCTGTGGCTTCGTGATAGGCCAGTTCCAGCAGCTCAGCCGAGGTGTGGCCAGGGTCTCCATGTTGGCTCACCTGCAAGTCAACTATATTTTGTCTGGTCTGGTGGTGGATTTGAATGGCTTCTCCGGTGGGACCTAAAGAATGAGAGACGAGACATTTGTAGTCTGTGAAGGTAGTCAGGACTACAGTCACATATCTTCCCAGAAATACATTTTCAGTAACCACTACTGTTAAAGCGGACTGTAAAATCTTTATCCAGATGCTATTTCCCATTCCAAATCTGCAGTTGGCAACAGAAAATTTGTGCTGATGTTTCTAGACGGAGGCTGAGCCTTCCCGGTAAGGTCTATTCAGGTGTACTGGAGAGGAGGCTACGCCGGATAGTCCAGCCTCGGATCCAGGAGGAACAGTGTGGTTTTCGTCCTGGTCATGGAACGGTAGACCAGCTCTATACTCTGGGCAGGGTCCTTGAGGGTGCATGGGAGTTTTCCCAACCAGTCTACATGTGCTTTGTGGACTTGGAGAAGGCATTCGACCGTGTCCTGTGGGGAGTGCTCAGAGAGTATGGGGTATCGGACTGTCTGATTGCGGCGGTCCGCTCCCTGTATGATCAGTGTCAGAACTTGGTCCGCATTGTGTTTGACTTGTCCTTGCGGGTGACGCTGGCTTGGTAAACAACTGATGATTTTAAGCAGTTTTCATTAAGTGGGCAGTTGAGCCTTTGTCTGTAATTGCAGCTACCTGTGGAGTTCGAGTCGTCAGCGGTTGCTTGTCTGTGAGTGCTCGGAATCTTTTTGTTGTGCGAGTCAATGCTTTGTTTGATAATTAACTGATGTTTCTAAACGGTTTCCGTTAAGTGGGCAGTTGAGCCTTTGTCTGCAATTGCAGCTACCGTATTTCCTCTAATTGCCGCCGGGTATATAGTATGCACCTGCCTATAATTAACGCCGGATCAAACTCGTTTCGCAAAATAATTAGCGCATGCTTAGCATTACCGCCGGCTCAGAATTAACGCCGGGTCAAACTCGTTTCACAAAATATTATTTTTATTAGCGCATGTCTAGAATTTCCGCCGGGTCAAACGCGTTTCGCAAAATAATAAGCATATGCCTAGAATTTCCGCCGGGTCAAACTCGTCACGTCACGAGTGACACTTCACCTGTCATCATTTTCAAGATGTAGGAGGTTGATTTTAATCTTTTGAAATCGCATAAAGGGAAGAAGATTAAGAGCTATTCGGTAAGATTTAAGGTCCAAGCTATTGAATATGCTAAAAAGAACAGTAAGCAGCTGTTTTATTAATATACCGTAGCTGCGTGTGTCAAATATGAGTCATTAAAGGGGAACATTATCAGCAGACCTATGTAAGCGTCAATATATACCTTGATGGTGCAGAAAAAAGACCATATATTTTTTTAACCGATTTCCGAACTCTAAATGGGTGAATTTTGGCGAATTAGACGCCTTTCTGTTTAGCGCTCATGTGGTGATGACGTCAGAATGTGACGTCACCGAGGTAACACAGCCGCCATTTTCATTTTCAACACATTACAAACACCGGGTCTCAGCTCTGTTATTTTCCGTTTTTTCGACTATTTTTTGGAACCTTGGAGACATCATGCCTGGTGGGTGTGTTGTCGGAGGGTGTAAAAACACTAACAGGGAGGGATTCAAGTTGCACCACTGGCCCGAAGATGCCAAAGTGTCTGCCGCCAGACCCCCATTGAATGTACCAAAGTGGCTTCACATTTTACTGGCGTTGATAGACATGGCACAGAGATGTATGGATAACCTGCAGATGCATTTGCAACAATAAATTCAACGAAATCACAAAGGTGAGTTTTGTTGATGTTGACTTATTTGCTAATCAGACATATTTAGTCGCGGCGTGACTGCCAGTTAATCGATGCTAACATGCTACACTAATCGACGCTAACATGCTATTTACCGGCGGTGCTAAAGCAGACATGGCACAGAGATGTATGGATAACCTGCAGATGCATTTGTAACGATAAAGTCACAGTAATCACAAAGGTGAGTTTTGTTGATGTTGACTGCCAGCTAATCGATGCTAACATGCTACGCTAATCGACGCTAACATGCTATTTACCGGCGGTGCTGAAGCAGACATGGCACAGAGATGTATGGATAACCTGCAGATGCATTTGTAACGATAAATTCACAGTAATCACAAAGGTGAGTTTTGTTGATGTTGACTGCCAGCTAATCGATGCTAACATGCTACGCTAATCGATGCTAACATGCTATTTACCGGCGGTGCTAAAGCAGACATGGCACAGAGATGTATGGATAACCTGTAGATGCATTTGCAACTATATTACGTTTCCTTCCACCCACATTTAATGCGAAACAAACACTTACCAATCGACGGATTTAAGTTGCTCCAGTGTCACAAGATGCGAAAGTCCTGATCGTTTGGTCCGCACATTTTACCGGCGATGCTAACGCAGCTATTCGTCCATGCTATGGCTATGAATAGCGTCAATAGTTATTCGCTCAATAGCTTCAGTTTCTTCTTCAATACTTTCATACTCCAACCATCCGTTTCAATACATGCGTAATCTGTTGAATCGCTTAAGCCGCTAAAATGGGATCCTAAATCCGAGCTAATGTCGCTATATCTTGCTGTGGTATTCGCCATGGTTTGTTTACATTGGCAGCACTGTGTGACGTCACAGGGAAATGAACAGTGTCTTGGCAGAGAGCGAAAAAAGGCACTTTAAAGCTTTTTTTAGGGATATTCCGGGACCGGTAACATTTTGAAAAAGACTTAAAAAAATACAACAAGCCCCTGGGAACTGATTTTTATTGTTTTTAACCCTTTTGAAATTGTGATAATGTTCCCCTTTAAATGACTCCCGCCTCCTGGTGGTAGAGGGCGCTAGTGATCCTTCTTGCGACTACTCGGCTGCAGAAGAAGTGACAACAAGCAGCAAGAGTGAGCAGCCGTCGTTTATTTTTTCCTCTCGCTTGCACTTTTAACATGGAGGATTACATATCTAAAATAAAACATTTTTCTAAACTGGACTTTCAATCGAAGCAGCAGGTAATAAAGGAAGATCTCCATCGAGACAGAGAGACTTTTAAAACTGAAGAAAGATAAGGAAGACTTCTATAAACAAGTTATCGATGCTTTTGATCAGAAGGAGCTGCGCATGGACTTCATTTATAAGTAAAAGTAAGACCATAATAACGTTTTTTTTAATTAAATGTGCTTTTCATGATGGTATCCTTACATCACACTCAAATTTGTAAGCGCAGGCCTAAATTTACCGCATGCCTTTAGTAAGCACTGGAGTGAGAAGAGGTTTTGAATTAATTAGCGCCCCGGCGGCAATTCAAGGAAATACGGTATCTGTAGAGTTCGAGTCGCTAGCAATTGCTTGTCTGTGAGTGCTCGGAATCTTTTTGTTGTGTGAGTCAATGCTTTGTTTATTCAACTGATTTTTTAAAGTGGTTTCTGTTAAGTGGGCAGTTGAGCCTTTGTCTGCAATTACAGCTGTCTGTGGCGTTCGAGTCGTCAGCGATTGCTTGTCTGTGAGTGCTCGGAATCTCTTTGTTGTGTGAGTCAGTGCTTTGTTCGATACTCATCATGCGGCTGTAGCAGAGTTTCAAGGTGTGGAACACGGAACAAAACCAAAACGTATCTCACCGACAGGGAACGTGTGCATCCAACGCCGACGGTTGGATGTGAGCTTCATGGGCATCCTGGTGGGCGTGAAGGGATTGATGAGCGCTCTTTGGGGTGTGTACCCTCCGGGGCGTATGTACAGGGTGGACTCGGCACTGCCCACGGTGAACCTGGCCGGGGCGCTGGAGTCTCGCTGGAAGTCCATGGTCTTCTCCAACATTTCTGAAGAAAGAAGCCTGAAGTCAAGCTGGGGGCTGCTGTCAGTGACGGACTGAAATGTACCTCTGGCGCACGTATATCCCAGAGAACTGCTGACTTCATACTGGGTCAGGGGCATGCGGGGTATCCCCAACATGTTGGACACGGGGCCCAGACTATCATCTGAAGTTAGACTGTGTAGTTCGTCAGCGGCACTGAGGCCCACAGGGGGAGATACGCCTGTGCTGATGTCCACTGATCCAGAACTCTTCTTCCCACTCCTCTCTTTACCTCGAGCCAACCTGAGGAAGCAGTTACACTTCTTGACCAACAAGCTTGACCCGAGATCTACAAAGCGGAGAGGAAGCAGGGCCTGACCTACCTCCAGGCACTTCTTCTTTGAACTGTTTTGTAATAGCACATACCGACAATTGGGAATCCTCTGAATGAGGGACGGCCCGGGCAGTCTGAAGACCTGAGAGTCATAGGCGTCGTAGTCCACCTGTATCGGCAGGCTGTTGTCACACTCCTTTTGCACACACAACGCTTCAAAACACATGCAAGGTGGTGAGCACCAGAAGAGTTCTCACATGAGAGAAAATAGAGGAAGTGGCACGTCTCACCCTGTTCCGTGCCCTTCTTCAGTTTTTCAGCCTGACGCTAGAGAAAAACACAGAAATGATTCTCATATTTCATTTAGTAAATTGAGGTAAAACAACACAACTCACCTTATGACAAGCCAGTTTGATTCGTGGTATGAAGGTGCTACATGAATTCTGACTTTTGGAGGTGTAAAAGCTAAAATAAAATTAAAAAAGGTAATTTCACACAGCATTTACATTTAAATGTAAATATACAGTGTACATAGACTTGTAAAGAACATCATGTCATGGCTGTCTTGACTTTCCAATCATTTCTACTTGTAAAACTCCACAGTGTAGGATGGGAAGCGACATGAAGGTGTCGGTGTCTTTGACCTATTTTAATCCACAGAAAGATCTTGTCTTGCCCTGAGAGCTACAAAGCTTTGAATTGTTTTGTGACTGGGGGAAACGGATGTTTACGACCCCCTCTCCCCTTGAAAACCGCTGTTGCCATGTAATCAGGGAAAGTCCAAATAAAAGAGGAGGCGTGCAATCTTTTCGCCAGAGTTTGGTGGAAGACTGTACAAGAGTGCAGCCCGGACGTTTCTCCTCCTTCAGCTGAATTGAAGCCTGTCTCTGTTTGATTCCTTGCTTCTTGTCTGTTTAATAGATGTCATCAGTGTTTGAAGCTGACAAGCACAGATCATTGACTTGAGGCCATTTCAAAACGTCAGGTTTTTTTTTGTGTGAAAACGTCAGGGGTTTTTTTGGTAAAAAAGTCAGGATTTTTTTTGGGGTGTGAAAAAGTTGGGATTTTTCTCCTATGAAACCCTTTAAAATAGTTTTTAATGATATTTGTTTTTATATTGTTTTTATTGGTTTTATATTTATTTATTTTTTGTTATTATTCAGTCATTGGTGGAGCATAATATATTTATAAATACTTTTTTTATTTTTATTTTTATTTTTTACAATTGTTTTTAACACGGCTGTGCAGCACTTTGGAAACGTTATTGTTGTTTAAATGTGCTATATAAATAAAGTGGATTGGATTGGATTGGATGAAAAAGTCGGGATTTTTAATGTAAAAAAAAATCCAGATTTTTCACCTCAAAAGTGGTAAAGGAATGTCTAAATCAGGCTGGAATGAAGGTTTTAGAATGGACTTCCCAACGTCCTGACTTAAAGGTGTGGACAATGCTGAAGAAACAAGTCCATGTCAGAAAAGCAACACAATTAGCTGAACTGCGGCAATTTTGTGGTGAAAAATGTGCACAGAAGCTTGTGGATGGCTACCAAAAGCGCCTTATTGCAGGTAAACTTGCCAAGGGACATGTAAGCAAGTATTAACATTGCTGTATGTATACTTTTGATTGCTCACATTTTCAGTAGAGCCACAATAAATTCATAAAAGAAGCAAACTTCATGAATGTTTTTAGTGAGCAACAAGTATGTGCTCCAATCACATAAAAATAAGAGTTGTAGAAATGATTGGAAACTCCAGCCAGCCATGACATGATGTTCTTTACAAGTGTACGTAGACTTTTGAGCAGGACTGTACAATGTTGAAAATGTGGTCTTACCTGTGGTTGACCCAGTGAGGAAGGTTGTAGTCGTTCCCCAGACTGGTGTCAGGTGTGGATCTGTTGTGCAACTGTGGGGGAAATGTGCTTAAAAGTCAACACTCCTTTGTACAATTGAGTCGTAGTGTTACCCTAAATAGAGGAGTGTTACCTTAAAGAGAGGCGTGTTACCTTAAATAGAGGCGTGTTACCTTAAATAGAGGATTGTTACCTTAAATAGAGGATTGTTACCTTAAAGAGAGGAGTGTTACCTTAAAGAGAGGAGTGTTACCTTAAAGAGAGGAGTGTTACCTTAAAGAGAGGAGTGTTACCTTAAAGAGAGGAGTGTTACCTTAAAGAGAGGAGTGTTACCTTAAAGAGAGGAGTGTTACCTTAAATAGAGGAGTGTTACCTTAAATAGAGGAGTGTTACCTTAAAGAGAGGAGTGTTACCTTAAAGAGAGGAGTGTTACCTTAAAGAGAGGAGTGTTACCTTAAAGAGAGGAGTGTTACCTTAAATAGAGGAGTGTTACCTTAAAGAGAGGAGTGTTACCTTAAATAGAGGAGTGTTACCTTAAATAGAGGAGTGTTACCTTAAATAGAGGAGTGTTACCTTAAATAGAGTGTTACCTTAAAGAGAGGAGTGTTACCTTAAATAGAGGAGTGTTACCTTAAATAGAGGAGTGTTACCTTAAATAGAGGAGTGTTACCTTAAAGAGAGGAGTGTTACCTTAAAGAGAGGAGTGTTACCTTAAAGAGAGGAGTGTTACCTTAAATAGAGGAGTGTTACCTTAAAGAGAGGATTGTTACCTTAAAGAGAGGAGTGTTACCTTAAAGAGAGGAGTGTTACCTTAAAGAGAGGAGTGTTACCTTAAAGAGAGGAGTGTTACCTTAAAGAGAGGAGTGTTACCTTAAAGAGAGGAGTGTTACCTTAAAGAGAGGAGTGTTACCTTAAAGAGAGGAGTGTTACCTTAAAGAGAGGCACAGCGTGTAGCGGCTGCTCCCCCATACACACCAGGTCAACACCGATACCTGGAGGGAAACATTCATTCATCCATTTATAAACTAAGACATTATCTCCACATAAACTGTGCCACCACATGAACTTATAACATGTTCATGTGTCACATTGAGCCAGAGGCTGATTTACATCTGCAGGGTGAAAGTTGACTTTCAAGGTAAAAGTTGATTTTCAAGACAAAAAATTATTTTCAGGACAAAAAATTATTTTCAAGGTAAAAGTTAATTTCTTAAGACAAAAACTGATTTTCAAGGTATAAGTTGATTTTCAAGACCAAAAAATATTTTCATGGTAAAAGTTGATTTTCAAGACAAAAAAATTATTTTCAAGACAAAAAAATTATTTTCAAGACAAAAAAATTACTTTCGAGGTAAAAGTTTATTTTCAAGGTAAAAGTTTATTTTCAAGGTAAAAGTGGACTTTCAAGGTAAAAATGTATTTTCAAGACAAAAAATGATTTTCAAGGTAAAAATGGATTTTCAAGACAAAAAATGATTTTCAAGGTAAAAGTTAATTTCTTAAGACAAAAACTGATTTTCAAAGTATAAGTTGATTTTCAAGGCAAAAAATTATTTTCATGGTAAAAGTTGATTTTCAAGACAAAAAAATTACTTTCAAGGTAAAAGTTGACTATCAAGGTAAAAGTTGATTTTCAAGACAAAAAAATATTTTCAAGGTAAAAGTTAATTTCTTAAGACAAAAACTGATTTTCAAGGTATAAGTTGATTTTCAAGACAAAAAAATTACTTTCAAGGTAAAAGTTGACTATCAAGATAAAAGTTGATTTTCAAGACAAAAAAAATTACTTTCAAGGTAAAAGTTGATTTTCAAGACAAAAAAAATACTTTCAAGGTAAAAGTTGACTTTCAAGGTAAAAGTTAACTTTCAGGACAAACATTGATTTTCAAGACAACATTATTTAAGGTAAAAGTTGATTTTGAAGACAAAAAAAATTACTTTCAAGGTAAAAGTTGACTTTCAGGACAAAAATTGATTTTCAAGGTAAAAATAGATTTTCAAGACAAAAAATGATTTAAAAGTTGATTTTGAAGACAAAAAAATACTTTCAAGGTAAAAGTTGATTTTCAAGGTAAAAGTTGATTTCCAAAACAAAAAAAGATTTTCAAGACAAAAAATTATTTAAGATAAAAGTTGATTTTCAAGACAAAAAATTATTTTCAAGGTAAAAGTTGATTTTCAAGACAAAAAAGGATTTTCAAGACAAAAAAAAATATTTTTAAGGTATAAGTTCAGTTTCAAGACAAAAAATATTTAAGGTAAAAGTAGATTTTCCATCCATTCATCCATCTTCTTCCGCTAAAAAGTTGATTTTTTCAAAAAATGATTTTCAAGGTAAAAGTTGATTTTCGAGACAAAAAAATTATTGAAGATAAAAGTTGATTCTCAAAACAAAAAAGATTTAAGATAAAAGTTGATTTTCAAGACAAAAAATTATTTAAGATAAAAGTTGATTTTCAAGACAAAAAAAATGATCTCTAAGGTATAAGTTGAGTTTCAAGACGAAAAATATTTAATGTAAAAGTAGATTTTCCATCCATCCATCCATCTTCTTCCGCTAAAAAGTTGATTTTTTCAAGGTAAAAGTTTACTTTCAAAAGTTAATTTTCAAGGTAAAAGTTGATTTTCAAGACAAAAAATTATTTTCAAGGTAATTGATTTTCAAGACAAAAAATTATTGTCAAAGTAAAAATTGATTTTCAAGACAAACAATTATTTACGATAAAAGTTGATTTTGAAGACCAAAAAAATTACTTTCAAGGTAAAAGTTGATTTTCAAAACAAAAAAAGATTTAAGGTAAAAGTTGATTTTCAAGACAAAAAAGGATTTTCAAGACAAAAAAATATTTTAGGTAAAAGTTGATTTTCCATCCATCCATCCATCTTCTTCCGCTAAAAATTTGATTTTTTCAAGGTAAAAGTTCATTTTCAAGGTAAAAATTGATTTTGAAGACAAAAATGATTTAAGATAAAAGTTGATTTTGAAGACCAAAAAAATTACTTTCCAGGTAAAAGTTGATTTTCAAGGTAAAAGTTGATTTTCAAAACAAAAAAAGATTTAAGATAAAAGTTGATTTTCAAGACAAAAAAGGATTTTCAAGACAAAAAAGTGATTCAATCATTTTTAAGGTAAAAGTTGAGTTTCAAGACAAAAAATATTCAAGGTAAAAGTAGATTTTCTTTCCATCCATCCATCCATCTTCTTCCGCTAAAAAGTTGACTTTCAAGGTAAAAGTTGATTTTCAAGGTAAAAGTTGATTTTCAAGACAAAAAATAATTTTCAAGGTAAAAATTGATTTTCAAGACAAGAAATGATTTAACATAAAAGTTGATTTTGAAGACCAAAAAAATTACTTTCAAGGTAAAAGTTGATTTTCAAGGTAAAAGTGGATTTTCAAAACAAAAAAAGATTTTCAAGACAAAAAATTATTTAAGATAAAATTTGATTTTCAAGACAAAAAATGATTTTCAAGGTAAAAGTTGATTTTCAAGACAAAAAATGATTTTCAAGGTAAAAGTTGATTTTCAAGACAAAAAATTATCTTTAAGGTATAAGTTGAGTTTCAAGACAAAAAATATTTAAGGTAAAAGTAGATTTTCCATCCATCCATCTTCTTCCGCTAAAAAGTTGATTTTTTTCAAGGTAAAAGTTGATTTTCAAGACAAAAAATTATTTTCAAGGTAAAAATTGATTTTCGAGACAAAAAATTATTTAAGATAAAAGTTGATTTTGAAGACCAAAAAAATTACTTTCAAGGTAAAAGTTGATTTTCAAAACAAAAAAAGATTTAAGATAAAAGTTGATTTTCAAGACAAAAAAGGATTTTCAAGACAAAAAAAATTATTTTTAAGGTATAAGTTCAGCTTCAAGACAAAAAATATTTAAGGTAAAAGTTGATTTTCCATCCATCCTTCCATCTTCTTCCGCTAAAAAGTTGATTTTTTCAAGGTAAAAGTAAATTTTCAAGGTAAAAGTTAATTTTCAAGGTAAAAGTTGACTTTCAAGGTAAAAATTGATTTTCAAGACAAAAAATTATTTAAGGTAAAAGTTGATTTTGAAGACCCAAAAAATTACTTTCAAGGTAAAAGTTGATTTTCAAGGTAAAAGTTGATTTTCAAAACAAAAAAAGATTTAAGATGAAAGTTGATTTAAGACAAAAAAGGATTTTCAAGACAGAGAAAAATGATTTTCAAGGTAAAAGTTGAGTTTCAAGACGAAAAATATTTGAGGTAAAAGTAGATTTTCCATCCATCCATCCATCTTCTTCCGCTAAAAAGTTGATTTTTTCAAGGTAAAAGTTCATTTTCAAGGTAAAAGTTGACTTTCAAGGTAAAAGTTTACTTTCAATATAAAGACAAAAAAAAAGATTTTGAAGGTATAAGTTGAGTTTCAAGACAAAAAATATTTAAGGTAAAAGTTGATTTTGAAGACCAAAAAAATTACTTTTAAGGTAAAAGTTGATTTTCAAGGTAAACATTGACTTTCAAGGTAAAAGTTGATTTTCAAGACAAAAAATTATTTTCAAGGTAAAAATTTATTTTCAAGACAAAAAATTATTTAAGGTAAAAGTTGATTTTGAAGACCAAAAAAATTACTTTCAAGGTAAAAGTTGATTTTCAAGGTAAACATTGATTTTCAAGGTAAAAGTTGATTTTCAAGACAAAAAATTATTTAGGGTAAAAGTTTATTTTGAAGACCAATAAAATTACTTTCAAGGTAAAAGTAGATTTTCAAGGTAAAAGTTGATTTTCAAAACAAAAAAAAGATTTAAGATAACAGTTGATTTTCAAGACAAAAAAAATGATTTAAGGTATAAGTTCAGTTTCAAGACAAAAAATATTTAAGGTAAAAGTTGATTTTCCATCCATCCATCCATCTTCTTCCGCTAAAAAGTAGATTTTCAAGGTAAAAGTTGATTTCCAAGACAAAAAAGGATTACCCTAACGTGTTTGACCTCAAGACTCTACTTTTCCACTAGAGAGGGACCCGGGGACCACTCCAATATTTCCAGAGAACTAGAAGAGGTGTGAACGCTGCAATGCTGGAGTGGAAGTGAAATGCTGACAGAATGTAGTATGAATGCAAGAAGAGTTTGAATTTCCAGGAAAACCAAAATTTGGTTTGGCACTTTGGGAAAGTTAGTTTAAATGTCCAGGATGACTGGAATGTGTTAAAGTTGGAATGGTTTGAATAGCTTGAAAAATATGGGAATTGTGCAACTTGGGAAAATGTCCAATTCGTTTCAATGGGAACTTCCTGGAAATTTGGGGAAAAGCGGGATTTTTTTGAAAATGATTAGGAGCAAGAATGTCCTGAATTGGTTGGTGTTAGAATTGTTTAAATGTCGAAGTAGTAAATGGGAAATCCGGGATTTTTTTTTAGAATTGTTGAAGTAGAGCACACATGAAAATAATTCATACATCAAAGCAGTCCCGGGTGAAAAAGCTTGGGGATCCCCTTACTAGAATGCTGGGTTTTAAGTGGAATATATTCAGACTTACCGTTGTCAATCATGCGTTGCTTGGTCAGAATCATGAGCAGACGGTCTACTTCGAACACTCCAACCCCCGGCGTGATGACGACTGACATCTGTCCGGTGCGGTCAAAGTTACGGTTGATGTAATGCTTGTCAAACACTGAAGGGGAAATGGGAGAATGTCAGCTTTCGCTGAAATAAAACACTTTTGCTAGCCATCACAAGCTTCTGCTTACATTTTTGACCACAAAATTGGTGCAGTTCAGCTAAACGTGTTGCTTTTCCTGACATGGACTTGTTTCCTCAGCATTGTCCACATGTTTAAGTCAGGACTTTGGGGAAGAAAGCTTGTAAATCTCTACCGTGTGCCATAGAACGCGCCTCGATGTAGAAGTGTCTGTTTTATAGATCCTGACAGCCATGGGAGAGGCCGTATCAGGACCCGAAGTCTCCGAGAAGATAAGGCGGACGAGCAGAGGAGGGGCAAACCTGACACCGCTCCAAGCACATTTTGTTTTGAACTGTTTATGAACCGGTGCTGGGCTGCCGCATAATGTGACCCCTCCCCTTAGAAACAGCTTTAACTATGTAATCCGGGATTGCCCAAATAGATGGGGAGGCGCGGGAACTTTTTCCTTAGTGCGTGGGGGGAAACTGTACGATGGTGCAGTTCCACACGCTCTCCTCATTAACAAAAAAATTTAATCCTGTCTCTGTTTGATTCCTTTCTTCTTGTCCTGTTTAATAAATAGTTCGGTGTTTGAACCTGACATTATCATTTTTGCATCTCTCACCAGCTAGAAGATAAATGTGACGAAAATAGACGTAGTTGCAGCAACTTTTTTAAACCCTTAGTGAGGATTGTGACTGAATCTTCCATCTAAACGGGATTATGTGAGCGTCCCGTCAGTTGAGAGTGGATATAATACGTCAAGTGATGGTTTTATTATGCTTTAATATGGTTAGCTTGTATGTTGGTGAAACTGCATCCATTACTCACTCGGCTTCTAAAACGTATTGCTCGTCCTCTTTGTGCCCGGGCTCAAAAAAAGCACGGATCATCGTTTTTCCAAAAGTAATCGCGGTTGGCGCTCACAAATTCTGCTCGACTAGCATTGTTAACAAAAAAATGGAATCCTGTCTCTGTTTGATTCCTTGCTTCTTGTCCTGTTTAGTAAATAGTTCGGTGTTTGAACCTGACATTATAATTTTTGCATCTCTCACCAGCTAGAAGACAAATCTGACAGGCCGGTCACATTGTCAAAAATAGACGTAGTTGCAGAAACTTTTTTAACCGCTTAGTGAGGATTGTGACTGAATCTTCCATCTAAACGGGATTATGTGAGCGTCCCGTCAGTTGAGAGTGGATATAATACGTCAAGTGATGGTTTTATTATGCTTTAATATGGTTAGCTTGTATGTTGGTGAAACAGCATCCATTACTCACTCGGCTTCTAAAACGTATTGCTCGTCCTCTTTGTGCTCGGGCTCAAAAAAAGCATGGATCATCGTTTTTCCAAAAGTAATCGCCGTTGGCGCTCACAAAGTCTGTTCGATTAGCATTGTTAACAAAACAATTGAATCCTGTCTCTGTTTGATTCCTTGCTTCTTGTCCTGTTTAATAAATAGTTCGGTGTTTGAACCTGACATTATAATTTTTGCATCTCTCACCAGCTAGAAGACAAATCTGACAGGCCGGTCACATTGACTAAAATAGACGTAGTTGCAGCAACTTTTTTAACCGCTTAGTGAGGATTGTGACTGAATCTTCCATCTAAACGGGATTATGTGAGCGTCCCGTCAGTTGAGAGTGGATATAATACGTCAAGTGATGGTTTTATTATGCTTTAATATGGTTAGCTTGTATGTTGGTGAAACTGCATCCATTACTCACTCGGCTTCTAAAACGTATTGCTTGTCCTCTTTGTACTCGGGCTCAAAAAAAGCATGGATCATCGTTTTTCCAAAAGTAATCGCGGTTGGCGCTCACAAAGTCTGCTCGATTAGCATTGTTAACAAAAAAATTGAATCCTGTCTCTGTTTGATTCCTTGCTTCTTGTCCTGTTTAATAAATAGTTCGGTGTTTGAACCTGACATTATAATTTTTGCATCTCTCACCAGCTAGAAGACAAATCTGACAGGCCGGTCACATTGTCAAAAATAGACGTAGTTGCAGCAACTTTTTTAACCGCTTAGTGAGGATTGTGACTGAATCTTCCATCTAAACGGGATTATGTGAGCGTCCCGTCAGTTGAGAGTGGATATAATACGTCAAGTGATGGTTTTATTATGCTTTAATATGGTTAGCTTGTATGTTGGTGAAACAGCATCCATTACTCACTCGGCTTCTTAAACGTATTGCTCATCCTCTTTGTGCCCGGGCTCAAAAAAAGCACGGATCATCGTTTTTCCAAAAGTAATCGCGGTTGGCGCTCACAAAGTCTGCTCGATTAGCATTGTTAACAAAAAAATTGAATCCTGTCTCTTTTTGATTCCTTGCTTCTTCTCCTGTTTAATAAATAGTTCGGTGTTTGAACCTGACATTATAATTTTTGCATCTCTCACCAGCTAGAAGACAAATGTTACAGGCTGGTCACATTGACAAAAATAGACGTAGTTGTAGCAACTTTTTTAAACCCCTTAGTGAGGATTGTGACTGCATCTTCCATCTAAACGGGATTATGGGAGCATCCCGTCAGTTGAGAGTGGATATAATACGTCAAGTGATGGTTTTATTATGCTTTAAAGGGGAACATTATCACCAAACCTATGCAAGCGTCAATATATACCTTGATGTTGCAGAAAAAAGACCATGTATTTTTTCAACCGATTTCCGCACTCTAAATGGGTGAATTTTGGCAAATTTTAGCGATGACGTCAGAATGTGACGTCACCGAGGTAACACACCCGCCATCTTCATTTCCACATTACACACACCGGGTCTCAGCTCTGTTATTTTCCGTTTTTTCGACTATTTTTTGGAACCTTGGAGACATCATGCCTGGTGGGTGTGTTGTCGGAGGGTGTAACAACACTAACAGGGAGGGATTCAAGTTGCACCACCGGCAAGAAATCTGCCGCCAGACCCCCATTGAATGTACCAGAGTGTCTGCCGCCAGACCCCCATTGAATGTACCAAAGTGTCTCCCGCCAGACCCCCATTGAATGTAGCAAAGTGTCTCCCGCCAGACCCCCATTGAATGTACCAAAGTGTCTCCCGCCAGACCCCCATTGAATGTACCAAAGTGTCTCCCGCCAGACCCCCATTGAATGTACCAAAGTGTCTGCCGCCAGACCCCCATTGAATGTACCAGAGTGTCTCCCGCCAGACCCCCATTGAATGTACCAAAGTGTCTGCCGCCAGACCCCCATTGAATGTACCAAAGTGTCTCCCGCCAGACCCCCATTGAATGTACCAAAGTGTCTCCCGCCAGACCCCCATTGAATGTACCAAAGTGTCTGCCGCCAGACCCCCATTGAATGTACCAAAGTGTCTCCCGCCAGACCCCCATTGAATGTACCAAAGTGTCTGCCGCCAGACCCCCATTGAATGTACCAGAGTGTCTCCCGCCAGACCCCCATTGAATGTACCAGAGTGTCTCCACATTTGACCGGCGATGCTAAGGCAGACATGGCACAGAGATGTATGGATAACCTGCAGATGCATTTGCAACCATTAAGTCAACAAAATCACAAAGGTGAGTTTTGTTGATGTTGACTTATGTGCTAATCAGACATATTTGGTCGCGGCGTGACTGCCAGCTAATCGATGCTAACATGCTATTTACGCTAGCTGCATGTACATTTGAAACTAGATACCCACATTTAATGCGAAACAAACACTTACCAATCGACGGATTTAAGTTGCTCCAGTGTCACAAGATGCGAAAGTCCTGATCGTTTGGGCCGCACATTTTACCGCCGATGCAAATGAGGCAGCCATGCTACGGGCCACTTCATTAGGTACACCCACGCTATGGCTGAATAGCGTCAATAGCTATAATTTCGTTTTCACGATCTGCTTCCATACTCCGACCATCTGTTTCAATACATGCGTAATCTGTTGAATCGCTTAAAACGCTGAAATCCGAGTCTGAATCCGAGCTAATGTCGCTATATCTTGCTGTGCTAACCGCAATGTTGTTTGTATTGGCAGCCCTGTATGACGTCACAGGGAAATGGACAGTCGCAAGGCAAATAGCGAAAATCAAGAACTTTAAAACTTTTTTTAGGGATATTCCGGGACCGATAAAATTTGGGAAAAAAATTAAAAAAATACAACAAGGGAACTGATTTTTATTGTTTTTAACCCTTTTGAAATTGTGATAATGTTCCCCTTTAATATGGTTAGCATGTATCATCGTTTTTCCAAAAGTAATCGCCGTTGGCGCTCACAAAGTCTGCTCGATTAGCATTGTTGTTGATGGGGAAGGGATCTGTGGTTACGCCTCGACATCACGGATCACGCACCGTAACTGGCTTGTTTATTCGCAAACTTTGGAAGTCTTTTGCCGTCATAAATCAGACATATACAGGATGATGATAGTTTCAATATTCCAACTCTACTTGAAATTGTCTATTTGCTACTAAACTGTCATATTTGACTTGGTTTTGGGTACTAACCATTGAAGGAAAGGTTGATGGCTTCCAAGTAGTTCCCCTGGGCAGAAGTTGAGTTGTATCCAAGCGGAAAGTCATCTGGTATGAAGGAAAAAAAAAAAAACGTTTTCCGGTCAAAGCAACATTTAAACACAATCGAAGATGGTAAGTTTCACCTGCTTCTTTAAGCCGAACCAGGACAGGATACTGAATAAAAAGCTTCTTTACGGTGACAAGTAACGACGTCCACTCCTCCCGCCTCTCATTCTGGGCCACAACTCTGGTTGCAAAAAAATACATATATACATATATACATATATATATATATATATATATATATATATATATATACGGCAATGTTAATATTTGCTTACATGTCCCTTGGCAAGTTTACCTGCAATAAGGCACTTTTGGTAGCCATCCGCAAGCTTCTGCTTACATTTTTCACCACAAAATTGCAGCAATTCAGCTAAATGTGTTGCTTTTCTGACATGGACTTGTTTCTTCAGCATTGTCCACATCTTTAAGTCAGGACTCTGACATCACATGGACAAAGATAAGACCTTCTGGAAGGAAGTTTTGAGGTCAGATGAAACAAAAATGGAGCTGTTTGACCACAATACCCAGAAATACGTTCGGAGGAGACGTTCTACGGTAAGCAATAGTTTTTTGGGGGCGGTATAGCTGGCCGTGCCAGAAACTTCAAGGTTGCAGGTTCGATCCCCGCGTCCGCCATTTTAGTCACTGCCGTTGTGTCCTTGGGCAAGACACTTTACCCACCTGCTCCCAGTGCCACCCACACTGGTTTAAATGTAACTTAGATATTGGGGTATCACTATGTAAAGCGCTTTGAGACACTTGAGAAAAGCGCTATATAAATATAATTCACTTCACTTCATTATGTTCGTAGTTTGTGTTTCTTGTTTAGCACTTAGCAATACTGCTACTTGCTGGATCTGCTTGTCGCACAGCTTCTAAAACGTGTGGGTCATCCTCTGTATGCTCAGGCTCAAAAATATAATGTTCTGGGTCCTCATTTGTCCCTCAACCGTCATTATCGTCTTTCATGAAGCCTACCATGATTAGTAGTTGTTGAAGGAAATAGCGAAAGTTGTGATACGTCTTTGAAATGATTGTGCCGCCGTACGCTTAAAATAAGAAAAATATGAAAATATTGCATATTTCTGGGTATTGTGGCCAAACGGCTCCATTTTTGTTTCCTCTGACCGCAGAACTTTCATCCAGAAGGTCTTATCTTTGTCCATGTGATGTCAGATGGAACAAAAATGGAGCTATTTGGCCACAATACCCAGCAATATGTTCAGAGGAGAAAAGGTGAGGCCTTTAATCCCAGGAACACCACGCCTACCGTCAAGCATGGTGGTGGTAGTATTATGCTCTGGGCCTGTTTTGCCTGCCAATGGAACTGCTGCTTTAAATGGGACAATGAAAAAGGAGGATTAGCTCCAAATTGTTCAGGACAAACTAAAATCGTCAGGGGGGAGGTTGGGTCTTGGGCACAGTTGGGTGTTCCAACAGGACAATGACCACAAAAGTGATAAAGGAATGGCTAAATCAGGCGAGAATGAAGGTTTTAGAATGGCCTTCCCAGAGTCCTGACTTAAAAGGTGTGGACAATGCTGAAGAAACAAGTCCGTGTCAGAAAAGCAACACATTTAGCTGAACTGCAGCAATTTTGTGGTGAAAAATGTCAGCAGAAGCTTGTGGATGGCTACCAAAAGCGCCTTATTGCAGTGAAACTTGCCAAAGTAAGCAAATATTTACCCAGCAGATGTGCTCACATTTTCAGTAGAGCCATAATAAATTCATAAAAGAAGCAAACTTCATGAATGTTTTTGTGAGCAACAAGTATGTGCTCCAATCACTACATCACAACAAAATAAGAATGATTGGAAAGTCAAGACAGCCATGACACCA
Organism: Nerophis ophidion; assembly: GCF_033978795.1. Lineage (NCBI taxonomy): Eukaryota > Metazoa > Chordata > Actinopteri > Syngnathiformes > Syngnathidae > Nerophis > Nerophis ophidion. The sequence goes on from NC_084638.1 coordinate 6,970,816, forward strand.
TGAATGTATATTAGTGAAACTTTCCGCCTCCAAAGTGCCTGATTGAAACATCACCTGTAGAAGTCTTCAAAGAAGCGTCCTTCGTGATCCTGCTGAATGGACGCTCTCAGACACTCAGGGAAGTCCTCTGCAGAAGACCAGCAGTCCGATTGTGAAGTGTCAAACATGGACACGGGGGGGAGAGGCTCACCTATTGACTTGGCGCTGTAGAAAGTGCGTGAAAAGAGCACGACGGTGACTTCGTGAGTGCAGTTCTTCTCCTGTTCCGGGCAAGGAAACAGCGTCAATATCCAAAAAACAACAATTTCCAAACAAAAATATATTTCCCTAACCTTCCACTTGCCAAAAAGGTCGGAGAGGAAACCATTGACGGCCTTCTCAAAGTAGAGATCCCCTTCATGCAGAATGTTTGGTTGGACTCAGCAAAAAGGTGTGTGAAAGGAGACAAAGAACTCACCATAGATGTCAAAGTCCCACATCTCACAGCTCATCTGGATTAGGATGTAAACCATGGCTGAAGTGGATCTGAACACAACCTGGATTAAAAAAGGTCAGATGGTCAAACGTCCATCCATTTTCTACCGCTTATTCCCTCAGCTACAATCGGGCGGAAGGCGGGGTACACCCTGGACAAGTCGCACCTCATCACAGGGCCAACACAAAAAACAAAATATATATATGTATATATATTAGGGATGCACCGATTAATCGGTAACCGAATATATTCGGCCGAATATGGCAAAAAAAGCCACATTCGGCCTTCGGTGGAATGAGTTAAAAACAAGGCCGAATAGTGGCGTGTGACGCAATTTTTTGACGCGGTGACGCAATCAACCAACTTTCAGTGTTAAATTTAAATTGTTTTATACATAGTTAGTTTCCTTCTTTTTATTCTGAAGCTGAAGTACTGTTATTGACACATCTGTTCTGGCCTGGGATGGGTTGTGTACCTGTATAAGTGTATGAGGTTACAAGCACACACTTTATTGAGATTTAGTGAGGCCTCTGTTTACATTATTAGCCTGTTGTGTAGGCTACCTGTATAAGTGTATGAGGTTACAAGCACACACTGAATTGAGATTTACTTGAGCCTTCTGTTTACATTATTAGCATATCTACTGTGGCTAAGCAGACCTTTGCCAAAAGGACAATAATTCATTTGTTGTGGGTTTATCCACTTTAATGCACTTTATTTATTTTTTTTGGAATGCATGTTTTGTTTGAAGGCCTAATATAAATGAAAAACTGTGCTTTTTTAGAAAGGCAAAGGCTACTGGAATATTAAAAAATGTCAATATTCAATAAAAATTTACTTTATTTGGAAAAACATGTCTAAAAATTTATTCTAGGCTATTTATGCAATATAAAAAAAGTTGTGACAAACTGCATTTATTATTCGGTATTCGGCCAAGCGCTCAAATTTTATTCGGTTTCGGCTTCGGCCACAAATTCTCATTTTGGTGAAGAGAATTATATTTATATAGCGCTTTTTCTCTAGTGACTCAAAGCGCTTTACATAGTGAAACCCAATATCTAAGTTACATTTAAAACAGTGTGGGCAAAGTGTCTTGCCCAAGGACACAACGGCAGTAACTAGGATGGCACAAGCGGGAATCGAACCTGCAACTCTCAAGTTGCTGGCACGGCCACTCTACCAACTGAGCTATGCCGCCCGCATTATTTTGGTGCATCCCTAATATATATATATATATATATATATATATATATATATATATATATATATATATATATATATGTGTGTGTATGTGTATATATACACATATATCCATATATACACATACAGTATATACATATACACATACATACACACACAAACATTTTTTTTTTATCCCAATGTGGCCCCCAGGGACACCCCTTGTCCAAACGTACAGAATAAACCGCACTATGTTAGTAAATCAGTTAAGGAAAATGAGTAAATCATATTAATAACATCCCGTAATTTGATTTCCATATCATTAACAGTGTTTCCCACAGGTCAAGGGGGGGGGGGTCAGCGGCGGCGATGACCAAGAAGAACGCGTAGTTGGACTATAATTACAACACTTTATGTACATATTTATATACATATTTACATATTTATATAATATGTAACTACAAGCTCCATTCACAGACAGAGTCCCATTGTTTTTATGAGCGGTCAAGCGAGTCAAAAGCTGAAAAAATAAATACATAAATACATAAAAATTATAATTTTTATTTTTATTTTTGGCGGCCGTAATTCTTTCGTGACGGGCCGCCACAAATAAATTAGTGTGAGAAACCCTGATTAATCATTTCATCTTCTGAATGATAAAAAAAAATAACCACCAATGGGAGATTTTTAAAACTCTGCCAACCTCAATTCCTCCTAATCGACAGATGACTATCTCATCATTTATTCTGAAAGTAAGAATGAAGATATCATAATTCTAACATGTAACCATAAAAAACATTTGTACATTTCCAGAATATGCTTGGTCAATTTTTAAACCAACAAAATCTGAATTTGTCTTTATTTTTAAGTTCTCATGCCATGATAAGACCAGTCCAGCCCACTTGGGGCTCCTGAGCTAAAGTGAGTTAGACACACAAAGTAGGCAGGTTGTGTTATGTGTGAGCATGTGTGTTAACTTGGTTTTTTTCCTGATGCATGACTAGGGAAGGTTGTTTGGATCAAATGCTATGTATGTACTATGTAATCTCCGTGTATATGAATTACCATGAATTGATGAAGGTGGACCCCGACTTAAACAAGTTGAAAAACTTATTGGGTTTTACAGTTTAGTGGTCGATTGTATGCAATATGTACTGTACTGTGCAATCTACTAATAAAAGTTTCAATCAATTAATCTTACCCTGGTGTCCTCAGTAAGTAGGTCGGTTGTGTTATGTGTGAGCATGTGTGTTAACTTCTTTGTTTTTTTTCCTGCTCCATGACTAGGGAAGGTTGTTTGGATCAAATGCTATGTATGTACTATGTAATCTCTGGTCCGTGTATATGAATTACCATGAATTGATGAAGGTGGACCCTGACTTAAACAAGTTGAAAAACTTATAGGGGTGTTAGCATTTAGTGGCAAATTGTATGGAATATGTACTGTACTGTGCAATCTACTAATAAAAGTATCAATCAATCAATCTTACCCTGGTGTCCTCACTGACGTATCCACACGTCACTTTCTCTCCCTTCACCCACATTTCACTGGCCTGGGACCTAGCACACACATTCAATGCACTTTGAAAAACAGAATGATAAAACAAAGTTGAGGAATTATATTTTTGACTAATTAATATTTCGCCAAATTACAACTGAATCAGTTGAAAAGCAAAACACTTTAGCTGAACTCCACCAATTATGGAGCTAATCCTCCTTTTTCATTGTCCCATTTAAAGCAGCAGTTCCATTGGCAGCAAAACAAGCCCAGAGCATAATACTACCACCACCATGCTTGACGGTAGGTATAGTGTTCCTGGGATTAAAGGCCTCACCTTTTCTCCTCCAAACATATTGCTGGGTATTGTGGCCAAACAGCTCCATTTTTGTTCCATCTGACATCACATGGACAAAGATAAGACCTTCTGGATCAAAGTTCTGCAGTCAGAGTAAACAAAAATGTAGCCGTTTGGCCACAATACCCAGAAATATGCAATATTTTCATATTTTTCTTATTTTAAGCGTACGGCGGCACGATAATCACAACTTTTACTATTTCCTTCAACAACTACTAATCATGGTAGGCTTCATGAAAGACGATAATGACGGTTGAGGGACAAATGAGGACCCAGAACATTATATTTTTGAGCCTGAGCATACAGAGGATGACCCACACGTTTTAGAAGCTGTGCGACAAGCAGATCCAGCAAGTAGCAGTATTGCTAAGTGCTAAACAAGAAACACAAACTACGAACATAATGAAGTGACGTGAATTATATTTATATAGCGCTTTTCTCAAGTGACTCAAAGCACTTTACATAGTGATACCCCAATATCTAAGTTACATTTAAACCAGTGTGGGTGGCACTGGGAGCAGGTGGGTAAAGTGTCTTGCCCAAGGACACAACGGCAGTGAATAAGATGGCGGACGCGGGGATCGAACCTGCAACCTTGAAGTTGCTGGCACGACCGCTCTACCAACCAAGCTATACCGCCCCAAAAAACTATCACTTACCGTACAATGTCTGCTCTCACTGGGATGACGACCGATGGGATGTTTACATCTTCCCGTTTAGATGAAGAATTAATCGTAGATTAAAACCTTCTGGATGAAAGTTCTGCGGTCGGAGGAAACAAAAATGTAGCCGTTTGGCCACAATACCCAGAAATATGCAATATTTTCGTATTTCTCTTATTTCAAGCGTACGGCGGCACGATAATTTCAAAGACGCATCACTTTCGCTATTTCCTTCAACAACCACAACAACTACTAATCATGGTAGGCTTCATGAAAGACGACAATGACGGTTGAGGGACAAATGAGGATCCAGAACACTATATTTTTTGAGCCTGAGCATACAGAGGATGACCCACACGTTTTAGAAGCTGTGTGACAAGCACATCCAGCAAGTAGCGGTATTGCTAAGTGCTAAACAAGAAACACAAACTACGAACATAATGAAGTGAAGTGAATTATATTTATATAGCGCTTTTCTCAAGTCACTCAAAGCGCTTTACATAGTGATACCCCAATATCTAAGTTACATTTAAACCAGTGTGGGTGGCACTGGGAGCAGGTGGGTAAAGTGTCTTGCCCAAGGACACAGTGGCAGTGACTAAGATGGCAGAAGCGGGGATCGAACCTGCAACCTTGAAGTTGCTGGCACGGCCGCTCTACCAACCAATCTATACCGTCCCAAAACACTATCACTTACCGTTTAGATGAAGAATTAATCGTAACCCCCTCACAAGTGAGCCTCTTTTCGTCTCTTTTTCAAATGTCAAAGTTGACCTGCTTCTCGGTTTTCAACCACAACCTTCTACTGCACGAGCGACAAACCTGATTTACAATCTAGAATTAACTTTCACCAGCTCCGAGGCGATGCCGCAGCTCAGAATGTCAACGTGGCAGAAAAAGCTAGTTCCCTTCCGTGATCATGGCGCTGCTTAAAAGTAGTTCCTCTGCGTTAGAGCTTAAAATTAAATCACTGGTTAATATTCAGGTTATGACATTGAAATGGAGCATTTTTGGCGGATTTTTGGATGTTTTTTTAGAGGGTCATGGCGCTGCTTAAAAGTAGTTCCTCTGCATTAGAGCTTAAAATAACATCACTGGTTAATATTCAGGTTATGACATTGAAATGGAGCATTTTTGGCGGATTTTTGGATGTTTTTTTAGAGGGTCATGGCACTGCTTAAAGTAGTTCCTCTACGTTAGAGCTTAAAATAAAATCACTGGTTAATATTCAGGTTATGACATTGAAATGGAGCATTTTTGGCGGATTTTTGGATGTTTTTTTAGATTGTTTTGTGGGCGCAATAAAATACTTGCACTAGCTGCATGGCTATCCACCTCCTACTTGCAGTACAATACTAATTACAATGCATAAACAAAGAAAAATGTGTTCTTGATAGGTAAAATAAAAAAAAAAGTGCAGTTCCCCTTTAAGGCCCAGAATGAAGTTGACAAGTGATGAGTGCTGGTCAACATAGGAACACACCTGACTCCGGCAAAATCCACTTTCTGCGACACGTAGGCACAAGTGCTCACCTGCCACACAGAAAAACACAACAAAAAGTATTTGCTATTTCACACAAAAAAAACCTTATTTACACCTTTTTTTGTTTTTTTTTACCAAACTCTTCTTTAGTCTCCACATCTCTCCTCGGCCGATATACTGGTCCTTAAAAGTCAGTTCCATCAAGTCCAGGGTTACATCCTGATGGAGAAACAAATACATGTAAACATGGTGGTGCAAAACCACAGCACAATATAAACTGCCACACACCTTCAAAATAACTTGTTTTTGTTATTTGTCACCAGTCTGGCCCACTTGGGAGTAGATTTTTCTCCATGTGCCCCCCCCCCCCCCAGTTAAAATGACTTTGACACCCTTGCTCAGTCAGAGGTATTTTTAGGGACCGATGTCTCTCTGGGACAGAGGACACTATTGTATTTCTAAGGTTTTATTAGGGTCCCTATTGAATCTGGTGCGTTTTATTATTATTCCGCTCCTTTGCACCCTAATTTGACCCCCTTAACATGCTTCAAAACTCACCAAATTTGACACACACGTCAGTATGGCAAACCTTCCCAACTTATTAAGCAACCAAACCCCAAAAATAAAATTGCGCGCTAGCGCCCCCTAGGAAGAGACAAAAAACAGACTGCCTGTAACTTCCGTTAGGAATGTCATAGAGACATGAAACAAAAACCTCTATGAAGGTCTGACTTAGACCTAAATTCCCCATTAGAAACGTCTATACCTAAGATCAACAGAAATTTGCAAAAACTCATTCAAAGCAAAAATTTTCGCAAAAAATTCAATTTTTGCCTCTTTGAGCTGTAATTTGACCCCCTTAAAATGCTTCAAAACTCACCAAACTTGGCACACACATCAGGACTGGCAAAAATTGCGATTTAATGAAAAAACCAAAACCCAAAAGTCAAAAATGCGCTCTAGCGCAATTTTTGGATAAAACACAGAAAAACTGCTCCTAGGAAGAAAACACACACAAAACGGCTTGTAACTTCCGGTAGGAATGTCGGAGAGACCTGAAACAAAAACCTCTATGTAGGTCTCACTTAGACCTACATTTCATTCATAGACATCCTTCAGCAAAAATCAACCGGAAGTTTGCAATTACCCCTTCAAAAGTCACCAAACTGTACACACACATCAGGACTGGCGAAAATAGCAATCTAATAAAAACAAAAAAAACCCCAAAACTCTAAATTGCGCTCTAGCCCCCCCCCAGGAATAAAACACAGACAAAACGGCTCATAGGAAAAAAACACATACAAAACTGCTTGTATATTCTGGTAGGAATGTCGTAGAGACATGAAACAAAAACCTCTATGTAGGTCTCACTTAGACCTACATTTCATCATTCATTGACGTCCTTCAGCAAAAATCAACAGGAGGTTTGCAATCACCCCTTCAAAACTCACCAAACTGTACACACACATCAGGACTGGTGAAAATTGCGATCTAATAAAAAAACCAAACCCCAAAACTCAAAATTGCGCTTTAGCGCCCCCCAGGAATAAAACACAGACAAAACTGCTCCTAGGAAAAAAACACATACAAAACTGCTTGTAACTTCCGGTAGGAATGTCAGAGAGACATGAAGTTTCCTAAAAAATGTCATTTTTGCCTCTTTGAGCTGTAATTTCATCCCCTTAAAAATGCTTCAAAACTCACCAAACTGGACACACACGTCAGGACTGTCGAAAATTGAGATTTAATAAAAAACAAACTCAAAATTGCGCTCTTGCGCCTCCTAGTAATAAAACACAGACAAAACTGCTCCTAGGAAGAAAATACAGACAACACTGCTTGTAACTTCCGGTAGGAATGTTGTAGAGACATGAAACAAAAAACTCTATGTAGGTCTCACTTAGACCTACATTTCATTCATTGACATCCTTCAGCAAAAATCAACAGGAAGTTGGCAATCACCCCTTCAAAACAAAAGTTTTGTAAAAACCCGTCACCTTTTTTCAATCATTATCTCCTCTGAGCGCGTTTGTTGTGTCGGCTTCAAACTACCACAGGAAAGAGATTGAACCCTTCTGATTAAAAGTTGACGAAAGAGTTTTTCTAACTGCTCCGGTTTTGATTTTACGAGCCTTCAAAGAACCACTACGCTGATGCTGCCGTCTCAAGATGGCCGCTTAAAAGCAGGAAGCAGCAGCGTGACCACACAATGCAGAGAAGGTAGGTAATGTGCGGGGTAAAGATATGTTGACTGGGTGAAAGAAGGAGGCACCAGTTTGACTCCAGGATACAGAGAAGGTAGGTAATGTGCAGGTAAAGATATGTTGACTGGGTGAAAGAAGAAGGGCACCAGTTTGACTCCAGGATACAGAGAAGGTAGGTAATGTGCAGGTAAAGATATGTTGTCTGGGTGATGGCAGGAAGCACCAGCATGTATGGGTGACAGAAAGAAGCACCAGTATGACCCCAGGATGCAGGGACGGTAGGTAATGTGCAGGTAAAGATATGTTGAATGGGTAAAGGCAGGAAACACCAGCAAAACTCTGTCCTGTCCATCGCTGCTTGCAGCTTTAATTTAATTAAATTAATTAATTTATTTATTAAACCTTTCAAAAAATTGGACCTGGCTATAAAGGGTACTGATCCACACCTGATTAGGACCAGACTGTGGTGGCATAAAGTCCAACAAGTGTAACACACCTTGGGGTCAACGACGTTAACGATGACGTCTTGATACGCACGCAGTCTGAAGGCCTGCGCCACGGTCTGATCCACGCTCACCGTCTCTGAAAAAGATACCTTTTTAAACCGTGGTTTACCCCATGACAGGGGTTGCATGTTCCATTTATATTCACAGTCATGTACCATATTGACAAAAGTATTTGGCCACCTGCTTTGACTCTCATATGAAGTTGAAGTGCCATCCCATTCCTAACCCTTAGGCTTCAATATGACCTTTTGCAGCTATTACAGCTTCTACTCTTCTGGGAAGGCTGTCCACAAGGTTGCCGAGTGTCTTTATAACAATTTTACACCGTTCTTCAAGAAGGCCTGGCGCTCAGTCTCCGTTCTAGTTCATCCCAAAGGTGTTCTATGGGCTGCAGGTCAGGACTCTGTGCAGGCCAGTCAAGTTCATCCACACCAGACGCTGTCATCCTTGTCTTTATTGACCTTGCTGGAAGAGACCCCGGCCGAGTCATACCAAAGACTATAAAAATGGGAGCCATTGCCTCCCTGGTTGGCAATCAGCATCAAGGGTTGGAATTGGGGGTTAAATCACCATAAATGATTCCCGGGTGCGGCACCGCTTCTGCTCACTGCTTCCCTCACTTCCCAGGGGGTGATCAAAGGGATGGGTCGAATACAGAGGACAAATTTCACCACACCTAGTGTGTGTGTGTGTGTGTGACTATCATTGGTACTAGAGGAAGGGGCCCCGCTCTAAACTGTTCCCATAAGGTCAGGAGCATGGAATTGTCCAAAAAATGTTTTGGCATCCTGGAGCATTCAAAGAACTAACTCCTAAAAAACAACCTCATGCCATAATTCCTCCTCCACCAGATCTCACACTCGGCACAAAGCAGTTTGAAATTTGGCGACCTCCAAACCCAGACTGGTCCATCAGGTTGCCAGATAGATAGGCATGATTCATCAGTCCAGAGAAGGTGTCTCCGCTGCTCTAGAGTCCAGTGGTGATGTCCTTTACACCACTGCATCCCATGCTTTGCATTGGACTTGGTGATGTATGGCTTAGATTCAGCTGCACGGCCATGGAAACCCATTCCGTGAAGCTGGATTGGAAGGTGACATGAAGTTTGGAGCTCTGTAGCGAGTGCAGAAAGTCTTTGCTCTATGCCAGGGGTAGGGAACCTATGGTTCTAGAGCCAGATGACTGCACCTGGCTCTCAGATAAATCTTAACTGACATGGCTCTCACGGAAATACTTTTTAAAATATTTGGCTTGTATGGCTCTCTCAGCCAAAAAGGTTCCCGACCCCTGCTCTATGCTGACCTCTCTGTCAGTTTATGTGGTCTACCAATTGGTTGCTGTTGTTCCCAAAATCTTCACTTTTCTTATAATAAAGTTGACTTTGGGATATTTAGGATATTTCAGGACTGGATTTGTTGCACAGGTGGCATCCTGTGACAGTTGAACGCTGGAAATCACTGAGAGCGGCCCATTCTTTCACAAATGTTGGTAGAAACAGTCTCCATGCCTAAGTGATTGATTTGATACACCTGTGATTAGTGATTAGGACACCTGGTTCTCATAATTTGGATGGCTGGCTAAATACTTTTGGCAATATAGTGTAACTTTGACTGTCACCTTTAAATGAGGTTTTTGATGCAGGATATTGGTGTTAAACAATGCCAAAGCATCAAAACTTCAAGTTGCTGCATTTATGTTTGATAAGTACATCACATGTCATGTGACTCACCTTTCTGCAGGTCTTCTTTCAGGCTCTTTACTTGCAGCAAAAGGGGACTAAACATTTCAAGAGAAAAAAAGAATATATATTTTTTAAAACAATGCAATGTCTCTCACCTTAATGATACATTTGTGTTATCTTCCACATTTTGTTCACCTTAAGTCAAGACTTTAAATGATGTATTTGGTCATTTCCTTTTCCATGTGAGAATGATCTGGATAACGCAGGGGTGTCCAAACTTTTTCCACAGAAAAATTATAGCAATGGGGGGCCATTTTGATTTTTTTCATTTTCAAACCATAACATAATATATACATTTTTTTTTTTTTTTTACCTTTAGGGCCCCCGGGGACCATAAAGTGTCTAAGTCATTATATTGTTAAAAACAAGTCAAATTATTATTATTTTTTAATTTATTTAACGCTTACAGTAAATCTCTGCAGTATATCAACTTCTGGGTGATATTAAGTTAAAAAAAAAAAAAAAAAAAAAAAGGCTTTATGCATTTTCTGTCAAAGACAATTTGTTTTTTTATAACGTGAAGTAATTAGAGCTTTAAAAAGATCAATAATGCAGGACACCATTGATTTGAATTATTTTATATTTTTGAGTAATCACAGTGAAAAGATAAATTAAATCCCATTTAATATATTTGGGATCCAGAAGGTGTCC
>NC_084638.1:6989072-7026572 GCF_033978795.1 Nerophis ophidion
GCACATTTTTTATGTTAAAAACCAATACAATACATGCATAAAAAATATAAATTTAGGCCTTCACTTAGTCCCAATAGGATTTAGGTCAAAACAATATTAAAAATGTGTCATTATTCAGTATTATTATTTTTTATTATTATTCAAGTTTTAAATCAACATTAGGTCTATTTGTCAATAAAACGTTATTAAAGATTTAAGTTTGTATGCTCTTTTTGTCAAAGAAAACCCTGTTTTTTACGGGGGAAAAAAACACAAAATATGTAATATTTTCACCCAATAACATTTTAAAGTGGAATATTTGAGATTATATAATAATTGGAGCCTTAAAAGGGTCAATAACTCATAATTATTATCATTTTTCTTACATATTTGTAATTACACAACAATTATTGGGGATCCAAACGGGTCTTTACTCATTAAAGTGTTAAGAAAAATAATTATACATTTTATTAAATGTTTACATTTAACACAATAACTTCCAGATCAACTTCAGATGATAAGTTTTTTGTTGTTTATGTTTTTTATTTATTTGTTTTAGGCCCTTTTTTTTTTAAAACAAATTGAGATATTCTTTGGGGAAAATGTTGCATATTTTGTGTTTGCTATGTAAAAAACAATAAGCTGTTTTTTTTTTAATTTGTTTTAAAAAGGGCCTAAAACAAATTAATAAAAAACATAAACAACAAAAAAACTTATCTGAAGTTGATCTGGAAGTTATTAAGTTATAAGTTATGCAACATTTTCCCCAAAGAATATCCAAAAATAGAATATCTAATGCCTTGAATAGGTCAATAATTCATATTGACATTCATTTTGATTGATTATTATTTTTTAAAGAAAACAGCCTGCATGGCAGCTTTGTGTTATTAAAGTAAACATTGCAACATTTTCTTGTTACATTTCACCTGTTGGCTCTTTTATAACACTTTTTATGTTTGTTTTTGTTTTTTTAATAGTATTTTTACAATGTGTTGTGGGGCCGAAAAAAATGGACACCCGTGTATTAAATTAAGCTGTATTGATCATCTAATAAATATTTAGTACTTGGCAACTGTTCTCACTATTAAAAGTAGCACAAAAAACATTCACGAAGTTTGCTTCTTTTATGAATTTATTATGAATACTGAAAATGTGAATAAAGTCTAAAGTATACATAAAGCAATGTTAATATTTGCTTTTCCTAGCCATCCACAAGCTTCTGATTACATTTTTCACCACAAAATTGCTGCCGTTCAGTTAAATATGCTGCTTTTCCTGATATGGACTTGTTTCTTCAGCATTGTCCACACCTTTAAGACCACAGAACTTTCCTCCAGAAGGTCTTTAAAACATACAAAATGGAGCAGTTTGGCCACAATATGTTTGGAGGAGAAAAGGCGAGGCCTTTAATCCCAGGAACACCATACCTACCGTCAAGCATGGTGGTGGTAGAGTTATGCTCCGGGCCTGTTTTGCTGCCAACTGGACTAGTGTTTTACCGATAGTAAATGGGACATTTATATCCATGCTTATATCTATAAGCATGGATATAAAAAGCATTAAATGTGAGTATTAAAATTGTACAAACACAGTGCATCCAATGAAGAACAAATGCAGTGAAAAATGATAATAAAAGCATCGACACAGAAAGCCAGGCCGGCGTCCACAATATCAAAAAGTCTTTATTACAAAAATAAGGAACAACAATACAAAAGGGGCAGAAAAATGACAAAAAGAAGGAAAAGAGGACAAACACAACACAAAGCATCCTGGATTAAAGTAAAATAAAAGTACATATTTTTACATGGTGTAAAACCTAAGGATTGTGGCTATTTTAATTAGTTTTTCTTTTCCCAAAGGAACACATGCTAGGTAGCAATAAAGTCAACACTTAAAAAAAAAAAAAAAAAATACAACAAAGTTTTAACATTTGCACTTTTTTACTTTACATTATGCTATTTTTTTTTTATTTTTAATAAAATATCTTCCCTTTTTTTTTTTTTTTTTTTTTTTAGCAATCCGGCTGACAGAAAGGAGAAATCAAACAACAAAGAGAAAGTGGATCACAACAACAATTTATTCAACAACGGTCCCTAGCGCCAAAAAAAAACAAAAGCGTACAAACACAAAACTTAAGATGAATTCCAAATGAAAGTGAACACACAAAAACAAACACAAAAAAAAAAAACAGTCAGGTGGTTTTTTGCATATTTTCTCATTTGTCTCCACAGACGGGTGTTGTTAATAAATATCTAAAACAATAAGTTGCAGACGGCTGCGTCTGCCCTTTCACATTAAAAGACAAATAGTGAGGTCAGGAACTCTACTAGTGTTATGGGGGTTGGATCACATCACAAGTTCTTATTGTTCACTGCGCTCTTCAGAGGCAGAGACGTCTCCTGCCTCCTCGTCCACATCCACATCCAGGTCCGAGGGACCCGGCTCCTTTTCTTCCACTTCTGGGTGCACCTCCTCTTGATCCGCTTCAAAGGTTGCAAGCTCCTCCTCCTCGTTTTCTCTTTGCGCTTCCATGAAATCGTAAAAACTGTCCTGCGGTTCTTCTGGGGCGTCGCCCGCTTCAAAGGGATCAACCTCTTCTTCTTCTTCAGCGGGTTCCTCGGTCTGGTCGGACGAATACGCTGCTGCTGGATCCTCGGCCTCAGGGTCCTCCAGGATCTCCTCACCTTGGTCTTCATTCTCAGCAGCATGTTCTTCATGGTACAGGTCTTCCAGGATCTCCTCACCTTGGTCTCCATTCTCAGCAGCATGCTCCTCATGGTCCACGTCCTCCAGGATCTCCTCAGCAGCAGCATGCTCCTCATGGTCCACATCCTCCAGGATCTGCTCAGCAGCATCATGCTCCTCATGGTCCAGGTCCTCCAGGATCTCCTCAGCAGCATCATGCTCCTCATGGTCCAGGTCCTCCAGGATCTCCTCGCCAGCCAGATCCTCCAGCATCTCCTCACCTTGGTCTCCTATATCACCAGCATGGTCCTCAGACTCCGTGACAACGTCCACGGCCTCCGCCCAGTCCTCGTCCGACGCAACTTCTTGGTCGACGACGAGGACCTGTTCCGCGGCCGGTTCTTCGTCCGCCAGATCCTCCAGCGCTGCCTTCAAGTCCGCCACGTCTGTCTCCCGATCCGGAGACGCCTGCGCACAGAGAGAAGACGAATGGAACTTGATTACAAATACAGTTTTTGGGACAAACCTGTCCAAGAACACACATTCAGTTACTGATCGGGTAAAAATGAAAATTTTTTACCTGCACATTACCTACCTTCTCTGTATCCTGGGGTCACACTGGTGCCTCATTCTTTCACCCATTCAACATATTTTTACCTGCACGTTACCTACCTTCCCTGCATCCTGGGGTCCCACTGGTGCCTCATTCTTTCACCCATTCAACATATTTTTACCTGCACTTTACCTACCTTCTCTGTATCCTGGAGTCAAACTGGCGCCTGCTTCTTTCACCCAGTCAACACATCTTTACCCGCACATTACCTACCTTCTCTGCATTGTGTGGTCATGCTGGTGCTTCCTGCTTTTAAGCGGCCATCTTGAGACGGCAGCAGCGCAGCAGCGGTTCTTTGAAGGCGCGTAAAATCAAAACCGGAGCAGTTAGAAAACCCCTTTCGTCAACTTTTAATCAGAAAGGTTCAATCTCTTTCCTGTGCGAGTTTGAAGCCGACACAACCAACGCGCTCAGAGGAGATAATGTATGAAAAAAAAGGTGACGGGTTTTTACAAACCTTTTTTTTTGAAGGGATAATTACCAACTTCCTGTTGATTTTTGCTGAAGGATGTCAATGAATGAAATGTAGGTCTAAGTGAGACCTACATAGAAGTTTTTGTTTCATGTCTCTCTGATATTCCTACCGGAAGTTACAAGCAGTTTTGTCTGTGTTTTCTTCCCAAGAGCAGTTTTGTCAGTGTTTTATTCCTAGGGGGCGCTAGAGCGCAATTTTTATTTTTTTAATTTTTTTATTAGATCGTAATTTTTACCAGTCCTGATGTGTGTGTCGAGTTTGGTGAGTTTTGAAGCACTTTAAGGGGTCAAATTACAGCTCTAAGAGGAAAAAATTAATTTTTTAAAGGAAATGTTTGTTTTGAAGGGGTTTTTGCCAACTACCTGTTGATTTTTGCTGAAGGATGTAAGTGTATGAAATGTAGGTCTAAATGAGACCTACATAGAAGTTTTTGTTTCATGTCTCTACGACATTCCTACTGGAAGTTACATGCTGTTTTGTCCGTGTTTTCTTCCCAAGAGCAGTTTTGTCAGTGTTTCATTCCTAGGGGGCGCTAGTGCGCAATTTAAATTTTTTTTTTTATTACATCGTAATTTTTACCAGTCCTGATGTGTGTGTCGAGTTTGGTGAGTTTTGAAGCATTTTAAGGGGGTCAAATTACAGCCCAAAGAGGCAAAAATGAATTTTTTTAGGAAACTTTTGTTTTGAAGGGGTTTTTGCCAACTACCTGTTGATTTTTGCTGAAGGATGTAGGTGTATGAAATGTAGGTCTAAGTGAGACCTACATAGAGGTTTTAGTTTCATGTCTCTACGACATTCCTACTGGAAGTTACAAGCAGTTTGGTCTGTGTTTTTTCCTAGGGGGCGCTAGAGCGCAATTTTGAGTTTTTTTTGTTTTTATTTTTTTAATTAGATGGCAATTTTCACCAGTCCTGATGTGTGTGTTAAATTTGGTGAATTTTGAAGCATGTTAAGGGGGTCAAATTACAGCTCAAAGAGGCGGCGGTATAATAATAATAAAACCTTAGAGATACAAAAGGGTCCTCTGTCCCTAATAAAATGATGAAAAATGCATAAATAATGAAATGTTTACATCATTAGTGTTACCAACCTCTTGGGCAGCAGGAAGTTCCTCCTCCAGGACCTCAGGATCCTCCTCAAGTATCTGGAAAGAAAGGTAGATTCGTCATGGACGGCTTCATCACTCGAGCGGACCACGCCCTTTAAAGTCTGGAACATACTTCAAGAAAAATATCTGAGACAGCAGAAAAAAAAACACAAGGCTGTTCTACTTTGGTGCACATTTCTAGGAAGCGAAGGTACTATACTCTGTTTGAAAAGTACCACTTCCAGGACATGACGGCACGTGGTGACTTTGCTGCTTTTACCAGCAGAGGAGCATGTTTGGCAGTGCGCGCACACAGAGTACTTACAAGCAGACACGGTGTGTGGACAGAAAAGGGAGAACGGACGCATTTTTGGTGTAAAAAGTCAAGATAAAGGTGAAGTTATAAGACTGCTGCTTTAAGACATGGCTAGCTAGCTAGCGGCTAACGTCCACCCGCAGTGTTTTAGCTACATCTACATCACTAATCCTGGCCTCCATGGCGACAAATAAAGTAAGTTTACACAATGCAATGTAAAAATGTAAACAAACGCCATGGGTGGATCTACACCTGACATCCACTGTAATGATACCAAGTACAGGAGTGTATCTAGTCGATACTACTATGATTACATCGGTATTCTTTATCATCACAAATTATTTTTTCCTTTTTAAAAAAAAATGTATATTATGTTTATAAAGTCAGTAAATACGTCCCTGGACACATGAGGACTTTGAATATGACCAATGTCCGAGTTTTTGCCTCCGCGACCGCTGAAGCTGCACACCGCTTGGCCCGTCGGTACCTGTCCACTGCCTCCGGAGTCCTATGAGCCAAAAGGACCCGATAGGACTCCTTCTTCAGCTTGACGGCATCCCTCACCGCTGGTGTCCACCAAGGTGTTTTAGGATTGCCGCCCCGACAGGCACCAACTACCTTGCGGCCACAGCTCCGATCTGCCGCCTCGACAATAGAGGTGCGGAACATGGTCCACTCGGACTCAATGTCCAGCACCTCCCTCGTGACATGTTCAAAGTTCTTCCGGAGGTGGGAATTGAAACTCTCTCTGACAGGAGACTCTGCCAGACGTTCCCAGCAGACCCTCACAATGCGTTTGGGCCTGCCAGGTCTGTCCGGCATCCTCCCCCACCATCGCAGACAACTCACCACCAGGTGGTGATCGGTAGAAAGCTCCGCCCCTCTCTTCACCCGAGTGTCCAAAACATGAGGCCGCAAATCCGATGACACAACTACAAAGTCGATCATGGAACTGCGGCCTAGGGTGTCCTGGTGCCAAGTGCACATATGGACACCCTTATGTTTGAACATGGTGTTTGTTATGGACAAACCGTGACGAGCACAAAAGTCCAATAACAAAACACCACTCGGGTTCAGATCCGGGCGGCCATTCTTCCCAATCACGCCTCTCCAGGTTTCACTGTCGTTGCCAACGTGAGCGTTGAAGTCTCCCAGTAGGACAAGGGAATCACCCGGGGGAGCACTTTCCAGTACTCCCTCGAGTGTGCCCAAAAAGGGTGGGTATTCTGAACTGCTGTTTGGTGCGTAAGCACAAACAGTCAGGACCCGTCCCCCCACCCGAAGGCGGAGGGAGGCTACCCTTTCGTCCACCGGGTTGAACTCAAACGTACAGGCTTTGAGCCGGGGGGCAACCAGAATTGCCACCCCAGCCCGTCGCCTCTCACTGCCGGCAACGCCAGAGTGGAAGAGGGTCCAGTCCCTCTCGAGAGAACTGGTTCCAGAGCCCTTGCTGTGCGTCGAGGTGAGTCCGACTATATCCAGCCGGAACTTCTCTACCTCGCGCACTAGCTCAGGCTCCTTCCCCCCCAGTGAGGTGACGTTCCACGTCCCAAGAGCTAGCTTCTGTAGCCGAGGATCGGACCGCCAAGTGCCCTGCCTTCGGCTGTCGCCCAGCTCACAATGCACCCGACCTCTATGGCCCCTGCTATGGGTGGTGAGCCCATTGGAGGGGTGACCCACGTTGCCTCTTCGCGGGCCCCATGGGTACCAGGCGCTCGCCATCGTGCCCCACCTCCGGGCCTGGCTCCAGAAGGGGGCCCCGTTGACCCGCGTCCGGGCGAGGGAAATCTGGGTCCATGGTTTTTCATCTCCATAAAGGTCTTCGAGCTGCTCTTTGTCTGGTCCCTCACCTAGAACCTGTTTGCCTTGGGAGACCCTACCAGGGGGCTTTATGCCCCCGGACAACATAGCTCCTAGGATCATTGGGACACGCAAACTCCTCTACCACGATAAGGTTGCAGCTCAGAATTCTATTTGAGTTTTGTCTCTCTTAGAATTATCGGACAAAGTGAGAGCAGCTTGCTAGTAAATAAATACAATTTAAAAAATAGAGGCAGCTCACTGGTAAGTGCTGCTATTTGAGCTATTTTTAGAACAGGCCAGCGGGCGACCTGGTGCAAATATAACATAATAATATATCAGTACATATTATATAATGTATATATAATATGTAAATATTACATATATCTTATATTTGTAGTCTACTTAATTCTTGCATTATCCTTTCCATCCCTTGAAAGTGAGCGACTGTGTGGAACTATTTCCATTGTGGATCAATAAGGTTTGTCTAAGTCTAAGGTCAGGCTGCACTGTGTTGGTTTAGCAGGTAAGCCACGTAACGTCTTTTCCCACGCTTTGACCCCTGCGTCTTGTACAACGGCGCGGCTAAATGATGGATTTTTTTGTCCTCGATAGTTTTCGTTAAACCCAAGCGGACACTAAAATGGCGTCTTATCGCTCGCTACGAGCTTCGCGGGTTGAAAATGCGCTATAATTTTAAAATGTTTCAAGTGAAACCGTCCATAGCGTTTCTACTTGTGCGGATTCTTTATTCATCACACCAAGCAATTTTTGTTAGTTTTACAATATAACTAAAACTATTTATAATTGATAAAAAGTCCCCTGCGATGAGATGGCGACTTGTCCAGGGTGTACCCCGCCTTCCGCCCGAGTGTAGCTAAGATAGGCACCAGCGACCCCAAAGGGAATAAGCGGTAGTAAATGGATGGATGGATGTATAAAAAGTCCCATGTGTGATGTCTGTAGGAGTGTTCCCATGCATATTTGTACCTGCTATCGTGATGTAATCATTAGCTCATATGCTAACAGGTTTACGAGTGTCTGTGTTAGCGTTATTAAATTACAATAACATTCTTTTTGTATCGTTTCACGTTCACAAATTCCCAAGTAAGTTCACCAAAACGTCAGCGTGGAGTTATTGAGTCCATGACTTCTGTTTTGTTTGATCAGCTGTTTTACTGCCTTGTCACAAACAGTCTGGAAACAATGTAAATAAACATTGAAACATATTTCGGTGTAAATAAGTCATTTCACAACATATATATCTGTGACTTATACATGGAAATATGTTTTTTCTTCTAAAATTTAGAGGTGTGAGGCTTCTATATCTTGTGCTAAGTAGTCTGGAAAATACAGATTTTTTAAAGCTTTGATAGAAACCCACCTCAGAGTGGTCCTCAGCTTCCTGTATGTGTTCATGCTCAGCTTCTTGCTCGGGCAACGAGTCGTCCATGTCAGCTTCTGCTGAGTCCTCAGGTACAGCATCTAGAAAAAACACATTTTCATGCAAGTACAATCAGACCTTTTTTAAAAAAAACAACAACTATTTAATAGTTTTTGCCGAGAGGAATCTACATGGTTAGAATCATCAATCAGATATGGTTGCTCATCCAAGTATGGACGTAGTGAAGCATGTTTAGCTATTCCTCCTCCTCCAGTGATAATGCTACTTGGAAGAAACTTACTTTATTTGTTGCCATGGAGGCCGGGATTAGTGATTTAGTAGTAGTTTAGTCCTTAAATTAAATGTTGAAAATACTAGACAACTTGTCTTTTAGTAGTAAGTAAACAAACTGTGTACTTTATTATTCTGTCTACATTATAAAGGACAAACTGTAAAAAATTGAATTTTAATCCACTTGTTCATTTACTGTTAATATCTGCTTATTTTCTGTTTTAACATGTTCTTTCTACACTTCTGTTCAAATGTAATAATCACTTATTCTTCTCTTCTTTCATACTTGACATTAATTTTGGATGATACTACACATTTGGTATCGATTTGATACCAAGTAGTTACAGGATCATACAAAATAATACCTAATAAAATCCAATACTGATGAAGAAATTCTGATGTAAAGGGTAGGTGTCATGCTGTTTTCTGTTTGAACATGTTCTATCTACACTTCTGTTCAAATGTAATAATCAGTTATTTTTCTCTTTTTTGCTACTTGAGATTAGTTTTGGATGATACCACACATTTAAGTATCGATCCGATACCAAGTAGTTACACGATCATACAAAAAAATATAATACCTAATAAACCAATAATAAAATGATTAAAAAATACTGATATAAAGGGTAGGTGTCACGCTATTTTCTGTTTCAACATGTTCTATCTACACTTCTGTTAAAATGTAATAATCACTTATTCGATACTTGACATTAGTTTTGGATGATACCACATATTTAGGTATCGATTTGATACCAAGTAGTTACAGGATCATACAATAAAATATAATACCTAATAAACCAATGATAGTATAGTGAACAAATACTGATGTAGAGGGTAGGTGTTGTGCTGTTTTCTGTTTTAACATGTTCTATCTACACTTCTGTTCAAATGTAATAATCACTTATTCTTCTCTTCTTTGATACTTGACATTAGTTTTGGACAATACTACACATTTGGTATCAATTTGATACCAAGTAGTTACAGGATCATACAAAATAATAACTAATAAAATCCAATACTGATGAAGAAATACTGATATAAAGGGTAGGTGTCGCGCTATTTTCTGTTTCAACAAGTTCTATCTACACTTCTGTAAAATGTAATAATCACTTATTTTTCTCTTCTTTGATACTTGACATTAGTTTTGAATGATACCACACATTTAGGTATGGATGCGATACCAAGTAGTTACAGGATCATACAATAAAATAGTTAAAAAATACTGATATAAAGGGTAGGTGTCGCCCTGTTTTCTGTTTTAACATGTTCTATTTACACATCTGTTAAAATGTAATAATCACTTATTCTTCTCTTCTTTGATACTTGACATTAGTTTTGGATGATACCACACATTTAGGTATGGATGTGATACCAAGTATTTACAGGATCATACATTGGTCATATTCAAAGTCCTCATGTGTCCAGGGACGTATTTACTGACTTTATAAACATAATATACATTTAAAAAAGAAAGACAAAAGATTTTTTTTAAATATCGATGTAATCATAGTAGTATCGACCAAATACGCTCCTGTACTTGGTATCATTACAGTGGATGTCAGGTGTAGATCCACCCATGGCGTTTGTTTACATTGTGACGGCGGTGAGCTACGGTGTGTAGTGAAGCATGTTTAGCTATTCCTCGTCCCCCAGTGATAATGCTACTTGTAAGAAACTCTGTTTGTCGCCATGGAGACCGGGATTAGTGATTTAGAAGTAGCTTTTCTGTCTACACACCGTGTCTGCTTGTAAGTACTCGGTGTGCGTGCGCTGCCCAACATGCTCCTCTGGCGGAATTGGTGCTTTTGAGAGGCAGTATAGTACCGAACCAATTCATCAGTATGGCGGTACTATACTAGTACCGGTATACCGTACAACCCAACACTCCACTGCCACCAAGTGGTGGTAAGGCATGTCAAGGAACAACCTAGGTCAGGGTCTAGTACCTGTTCGGAGTAAATCCATGTCCACTGCTTCCCAGTCGTCTTCCACAGGCACAGGGTCAGGCTCCACCACATCTGTAGACCGAGGAACAGAATTGGTGCAGTTCAGTTTAACGTGACATGGACTTGTTTCTTCGGCATTGTCCACACGATTAAGACAGGACTTCAGAAAGGCCGTTCGAAAACCTTCATTCTAGTCTGATTTAGCCATTCCTTGACCACTTTTGGGGTCATTGTCCTGTTGGAACCCCCAACTGTGCCCAAGACCCAACCTCCCCCCTGATGGTTTTAGTTTGCCCTGAACAATTTGGAGCTAATCCTCCTTTTTCATTGTCCCATTGGCAGCAAAACAGGCCCAGAGCATAATACTACCACCACCATGCTTGACGGTAGGTGTGGTGTTCCTGAGATTTCTCCCAAACAGCTTCATTTTTGTTTCACCTGACATCACATGGACAAAGATAAGACCTTCTGGAGGAAAGTTCCGTGGTCAGATGAAAGAAAACTGACATGTTGTTTACAAGTGTACGTACACTTTTGACCACGACTGTATTTGTGTTATTAGTTTAGTTACAAACTATTTTAGCCGTGGTTTATCCTGATAAACTAGGGGTGGCCAAACTTTTTCCACTGAGGGCCGCACACTGAAAAATCAAAATTTTTATTTTAAAAAACAATACATGTATAAAAAATATACATTTGGGCTTCCACTCAGGCTTGACCAAAGGGTTTTGGTCCAAAAAATATTAAAAATGTGTCATTATTCAGTATTATTTTTTTGTATTATTATTCACGTTTAAAATCTCCAGATCAACATTAGGTCCATCTGTCAATATAACAATTTTAAAGATTTAAGTTGTATGCTCTTTTTGTCAAAAAAAAAACAGTTTTTTTATGGAAAAATCACAAAATATGCAATATATTCATCCAATAAATTTTTAAGTCCATCCATCCATCCATTTTCTGAAATTTTTAAGTCGAATATTTTAAATTATATGATAATTGGAGCATTAAAAAGGTCGATAACTCATGACACCATTTATTTTAATTAATTATTATTTTTTGTGCAATGACACTTAAAAACAAATCACACTTAAATTATTGGGGATCCAGACTCATTGTCTTAGAAAATAATATATATATTTTTTTACTGTTTACTTTTCACACAATAATCTCGAGATCAGCTTCAGATCTATCCGTCAGTTATAAGTTTTATTGTTGTTTATGTTTTTTGTTTGTTCAATTAAGGCCCTTCTTTAAATTAAAAGGCAAACACAAAATATGCAACATTTTCCCCCCAAAATATCTCAAAGTGAAATATTTAACGTGACATAATTGGAGCCTTGAATCGGTCAATAATTCATAATGACATTGATTTTGATTCATTATTATTTTTTAAAGAAAGAAACAGCCTGCATGGCAGCTTTGTGTTATTAAAGTAAACATTGCAACATTTTCTTGTCACATTTTACCCGTTTGCTCCTTTATATCACTTTTTACCTTTAAAAATTTTTTCGATTATATTTTTAAAATGTGCCGTGGGGCCCTTAAAAAAATGACCTGCGGGCCGCACTTTGGACACCCCTGTGCTAAACTGTAAGTAAGTTGGAAAATATTTTAGATTATGATTAAAACCTTTAGTCAGATGACTAAGTGAGTGTTAGTATCTGAGTGGGCCCCGGGCCCCATTGTAGTGGAAAAGTCAAAAAGGTTAAGAGCCTGTTATCTGGTGCATCTTCTTTTTTGACTTTTAACTCATTCCTTCATTTTTGACAGCGCTTGGTTCAGGGGGAGCTGGAGCCTACCCCAGCGAGGTGCACCGGCCAATCACAGGGCACCAACAAAAACATGGCCACGCCCATTTTGAATCTTCCATTCACAAAAAGTGGGCGGAGACTCCCAAGCCACTGCTAAATAAGAGCGTCGTCACCATTGTCGGAAAGAAAGTTCTGGTCAATTACCCTCAGAAGAAGGTTCCGGTTCAGGCGTCTCCACTTCATCATCTTCGTCAGCAGCATCTTCATGGTGGGAAGTAAAGTCCTCAGGCTCCTGGTCCAGTTCTACATCACAAGGACACAATCTGATTAGCTTTGGGGGATGATCCGGATCACCGTTTGGATTCAGGATTGTTCCAAAAGGCTTCAGTTCCACACTTTGAAGGCCTCCATGGCGACAAATAAAGTGAGTTTCTTAAAAGTAGCATTATCACTGGAGGAGGAGGAATAGCTAAAAAAGCCTCACTACACAGCGTAGGAGGATACAATAGGTCACCGCCGTCACAATGTAAACAAACGTCATGGGTGGATCAATCAATCAAATCTTATATAGCCCTAAATCACCAGTGTCTCAAAGGGCTGCACAAGCAACAACGACATCCTCGGCTCAGATCCCACATCAGGGCAAGGAAAAACTCAACCCAGTGGGATGACAATGAGAATCTACACCTGACATCCACTGTAATGATACCAAGTACAGTAGCGTGTTTAGTCGATACGACTATGATTACAGGGATATTTTTCATCGTCAATAAATCTTAAAAAAAAAAAGTGTGTTTATGAAGTCATATATATATATATATATATATATATATATACACATATATATATATATATATATATATATATACACATATATATATATATATATACGTATACATACACATATATACATATATACATACATACACATACATCCCTATCCACATATATACATATATACACACATATATGTATATATATATACATATACATATATACATTCATACACATATATATACATACATACACATACATCCCTATACACACATATATATACACACACACATATATACACACACATATATACATACATACCTATACACACACATACATATATATATATACACACATATATACATACATACACATATATATACATACACACACACACACGTATATACATACACATGCATATATATATATACATACATACATACACACACATACATACATACATACATACATACATACATACATACATACATACATATATATATATATATATATATATATATACATATATATATACACACACACACGCACACAAACACGTATATACATACACATACATATATACACACACACACACATACATACACACAATGTATACATACACACACACGTATATACATACACACAATGTATACATACACACACACGTATATACATACACATATATATACATACATAAACACATACATACATAAACACATACATACATACACACACACGTATATACATACACACATATATATACACACACACACACACACACACACACACACACACACACACACACACACACACACACACACACACACACACACACACACACACACACACACACACACACACACACACATATTCTCGTCGACTATTTAGCTTGCTAGCTTTTTCTTGTCCTGAACAAACGATGGTCATCAATAACAAATGGAGTGTTATTGCAGCTGGAATGAATGAATAGTCATTTTCATAGCTAATGTTGATACGAAATCAGAGAAGCAGCTCGCGGTTTGATGAGGGTTTGAGTGTGCAGGTGAGGAAAATAGAGAATAATCCAGCTTCCAGAGACAGAACTGATTAACGGACTTACTGATAGTCATTAAGTGTCTACCAGCTTAAATATTTATATCCTTCATATTCATTTCCTTCATATTCATATCCTTCATATTCATATCCCCCAGCTTTAGTGCAGAGAACAACACAGACTTGCATGTTGGTAGTTGTGCTGCTTTTCAAGTAAAAGTAGTCATGATTAGACAGGAAGTAGAGTTCCACAAAGGTAAGTAGTGAGTGTCATTACCCTCGTCTGAAGGTTGAGGCTCGGACATCACCACCGGGGCAGCAAAGTCAGGGAAAGTCACGTCAGCCTCATCGCTTTTCTGGTTCAGTCCTGTGTGAGAGGACACAAGTCAGAGGTAACACAACTCAAGTACACTACACACACACACAACAATCTTTCAAGGGATGGAGGTCATCAATGTTGCATTATTTGTTTCATCTGACATCATATGGACAAAGATAAGACCTTCTGGAGGAACACTATTATGTTAGATCCACTATGGACTGGACTCTCACACTATAATGTTAGATCCACTATGGACTGGACTCTCACACTATTATGTTAGATCTACTATGGACTGGACTCTCACACTATTATGTGAGATCCACTATGGACTGGACTCTCACTATTATGTTAGATCCACTATGGACTGGACTCTCACTATTATGTTTGATCCACTATGGACTGGACTCTCACTATTATGTTAGATCCACTATGGACTGGACTCTCACAGTATTATATTTGACCCACTATGGACTGGACTCTCACACTATTATGTTAGATCCACTACGGACTAAACTCACACTATTATGTTAGATCCACTATGGACTGGACTCTCACACTAACATAATAGTGTGAGAGTCCAGTCCATAGTGGATCTAACATAATAGTGAGAGTCCACACTATTATGTTAGATCCACTATGGACTGCACTCTCACACTAACATAATAGTGTGAGAGTCCAGTCCATAGTGGATCTAACATAATAGTGAGAGTCCAGTCCATAGTGGATCTAACATAATTGTGTGAGAGTCCAGTCCATAGTGGATCGAACATAATAGTGTGAGAGTCCAGTCCATAGTGGATCTAACATAATAGTGTGAGAGTCCAGTCCATAGTGGATCTAACATAATTGTGTGAGAGTCCAGTCCATAGTGGATCTAACATAATAGTGTGAGAGTCCAGTCCATAGTGGATCTAACATAATAGTGTGAGAGTCCAGTCCATAGTGGATCTAACATAATTGTGTGAGAGTCCAGTCCATAGTGGATCTAACATAATTGTGTGAGAGTCCAGTCCATAGTGGATCTAACATAATTGTGTGAGAGTCCAGTCCATAGTGGATCTAACATAATAGTGTGAGAGTCCAGTCCATAGTGGATCTAACATAATAGTGTGAGAGTCCAGTCCATAGTGGATTTAACATAATTGTGTGAGAGTCCAGTCCATAGTGGATCTAACATAATAGTGTGAGAGTCCAGTCCATAGTGGATCTAACATAATAGTGTGAGGGTCCAGTCCATAGTGGATCTAACATAATTGTGTGAGAGTCCAGTCCATAGTGGATCTAACATAATTGTGTGAGAGTCCAGTCCATAGTGGATCTAACATAATTGTGTGAGAGTCCAGTCCATAGTGGATCTAACATAATAGTGTGAGTCCAGTCCATAGTGGATCTAACATAATAGTGAGAGTCCAGTCCATAGTGGATCTAACATAATAGTGTGAGAGTCCAGTCCATAGTGGATTTAACATAATTGTGTGAGAGTCCAGTCCATAGTGGATCTAACATAATAGTGTGAGAGTCCAGTCCATAGTGGATCTAACATAATAGTGTGAGAGTCCAGTCCATAGTGGATCTAACATAATTGTGTGAGTGTCCAGTCCATAGTGGATCTAACATAATTGTGTGAGAGTCCAGTCCGTAGTGGATCTAACATAATAGTGCGAGAGTCCAGTCCATAGTGGATCCAACATATAGTGAGAGTCCAGTCCATAGTGGATCTAACATAATAGTGAGAGTCAAGTCCATAGTGGATCTAACATAATAGTGAGAGTCCAGTCCATAGTGGATCCAACATAATTGTGTGAGAGTCCAGTCCATAGTGTATCTAACATAATAGTGTGAGAGTCCAGTCCGTAGTGGATCGTACATAATAGTGTGAGTCCAGTCCATAGTGGATCTAACATAATTGCGAGAGTCCAGTCCATAGTAGATCTAACATAATTGTGTGAGAGTCCAGTCCATAGTGGATCTAACATAATAGTGTGAGAGTCCAGTCCATAGTGGATCAAACATAATAGTGTGAGAGTCCAGTCCATAGTGGATCTAACATAATTGTGTGAGAGTCCAGTCCATAGTGGATCTAACATAATTGTGTGAGAGTCCAGTCCATAGTCGATCTATTATGTTAGCTCTGAGACGACACTGATACAAGACGACTCGCAATCCAAGATTGCAAATTGTCCCTTTGCACAGATAGAAAAGTACAACTTCAGCACAATTGATTATAACTATAACAACGGCCTTCAAGCATAAGAGTTGTGTGATAACTTACACGTAATTATTTTCTAACAAGATTTGCTCACATTTTCAGTAGAGCCATAATAAATTCATAAAAGAAGCAAACTTCATGAATATTTTGTGAGCAACAAGTATGTGCTCCAATCACTACATCACAACAAAATAAGAATGATTGGAACACTTTTGACCAGGACTGCACACTTGCAATTAGTGTTAGATATAATACATCCAAATTGAAACAATAAAATATGGCATCCAAAATAAAGTACAGTAATCTCTCACTATATTACACTTCAATCAGTTTTTTTCATGTATATTCTACATATCGTTGGGGGAATTGAGTATTTTGAATCGTACAAAATTGCAAATATGAAAGCTACAGTAGTATTATTGCAAAATACTTGAGAGTACATTATGTGTTATTATGTCTACCATGTTGATGTATTGGTGTGTTTCCAACATCTAAACACTTACTTTACATATTCACACTTTCTCATTACGACATCTAGGAAAAGGAGCAGGAAGAAACATTTATTTCATGCTAAACCCCTTTTTTCTTCATAGCAGTTTGCAGAGGTGGGTAGTAACTCGCTACATTTACTCCGTTACATCTACTTGAGTACTTCTAAGAGTAGTTTTTATGCAACATACTTTTACTTTTACTTGAGTAAATTTATAGAGAAGAAACGCTACTTTTACTCCGCTCCATTTATCTGCAATCAGGTCGCTACTCGCTACTTTTTTTTTTTTTATCGATCTGTTAATGCACGTTTTGTTTTTGTTCTGTTTTTGTCAGACACGCATTCAAAGTAGGATCTACGCATGCCTGCGTTTCACCAATCAAATGCAGTCACTGGTGACGTTGGACCAATCAAACAAAACCAGGTGGTCACGTGACCGTCACACGTAGAACCCGACATGTTGACAAACTTATTGGGGTGTTAGCATTTAGTGGTCAACTGTACTGTGCAATCTAATAATACAAGTTTCAATCAATCAATCAAAAGTGTAAAGGAAAAAAGACACTTTTCATTTCAACCGTACTTCCCGTCAAAAGCCTAAAGACTGACCGCCCGGTTCCTGTCTTCACAATAAAAGCGCCGCTCCATCGCGCCTGCGCTAACAAAATAAGAGTCTCCCAAAGCCAGCGCAAACAAGCTAGCAAGCTACGGAGTTTGCCGCCAATGTATTTCTTGTAAAGTGTATAAAAACCAATATGGAAGCTGGACAAATAAGATGCCAAAAACCAAGGACTTGCATGTGGTATTAGACAGAAAAGACAAACTTTTTTCTCCTCCATTTGAAAACGTGGACGTTATCAGCACTTTACTGTCTGATTCCAATCAATGCAAGTCATCAGAATCAGGTAATACACCAACTTATATTCTTGTCTTCATGAAAGATAGGAATCTATAAGTTAAACATGCATGTATATTTATTAAAACACCTTTAACATGTCAACAAAAACGGCAAAAATAAATAAATATAAATTATATACTGTATATATAAAGGTGTATATATATATATATATATATATATATATATATATATATATATATATATATATATATATATATATATATATATATATATATATATATATATATATATGATATGTGTGTATGTATATATGAGGTAGATCACCTCGACTTGGTCATTTATTAAGTAATTAATTAACGTTGAAAAACTTATTGGGGTGTTACCATTTAGTGGTCAATTGTACGGAATATGTACTGTACTGTGCAGTCTACTAATACAAGTTTCAATCAATCAATCAATCAATGCCTACTGAGGCTATGGTGCTGTTAAGTTATTGTGGCTCAATTTGCCCTAATTTTTTTTATTTTAATGTATTATTTAGTATATAATATTGTTTTAGTTGCTTAAGAGATATTCCTGGCTCTGAATTTGCTCGTTGCTATTTTTATGTTTTTGTGCATTATTAGTTGCCGTAATCATTAAACAAACAGGTTACTCATCAGTTACTCAGTACTTGAGTAGTTTTTTCACAACATACTTTTTCTCAAGTGTCACAACCACTGGCTTGTTAGTGGCTGTAACATTAAGGGAGACCACACCGATTTGTACATTTTAGCCAACAGATCTTTTATTTACAACATGTATCAGTGATCAGTAATGTGAATTAACCAAGGAATGTATCAGTAAATGAGTGTTGTCCCAAAAGGGTGCAAGTGTGGTGCTAATCCCGGCCGTCGTTGCCGTGACCATACGGTCACCAAACGAATGTGCCTGTGGGACGAGAGAGAGCGCGAGCATGCTGATGGGAGGCCTTTTATAGGCCGTCCAATCAGCAGCCCTCTGAGATGTTGCACGTCTTCACAGACCAGCTCCACCTGCGGGTCGGAGGACCAAAGTGCCCCAAACACTAACCGGCAGAGCCGGGCATGACATCTCCCCCCTTAAAAACAGAGACCCGTGTTAACTGGGTCTCTGAAGCACCATCAAAAAATAGAAAACAAAAAACTACAGTAGCCCCAGTAGCTATATTCTAGTCCCACTGACGCACCTCCCCTCCACCCCAGACCAACCAGAACCCAAACCATCCCAAACACCCTCCTTCCCCTCCGACCTTCCCTGCACCCAGCAAATCCTGGTACCCGGACAGCGACCTTTAAGGGAAACAGAGAAAAACCGCAGGTTAGGAGTGAGTGGAGATGATTAGACCTCCTGGTTCAGAGCCCGAGAGAGCGCATCAGCCATTACATTTTCCACCCCGCGAATATGGCGGATCAACAGGTGGAATGGCTGCAGAAACAGTGCCCAGCGCAACAGGCGCTGGTTGGTGGACCCTTTGAAAGACTGCAGAAAAGTGAGAGGGTTGTGATCTGAGTAGACCACAATTGGATGGAGACCCCCTCCCACATAGACTTCAAAGTGTTGCAATGCCCAAATCAATGCTAATGCTTCCTTTTCAATCACTGAATAATTAAATTGGTATTTGTTGAACCGGTCTGGCTACTCCATCATCATCAGCCTGCAGGAGGACCGCGCCTGCTCCCACCTGGCTTGCATCCACCTGCAGCTGGAATGGCAGATCCAGTTTGGGTGCAGCCAGGACCGGAGCTGATGTTAACAAAAGCTTTGCATTCTGGAAAGCCTGCTGACACTCCTCCGACCAAATGAATTTGGCGCCACCCTTCAACAAATTGGTCAGAGGAGATACAACAGTTGAAAAATTGCAGCAAAAATTGCGGTAGTACCCGATCATACCCAAAAAGCGCATAAGTTCTTTCTTCAGGGAAATTATCAATAGCTGCCACCTTTGCGTTAACGGGCCGCACCATCCCCTGGCCGACTACTTTACCCAAATAGACGACTGTGGCACGCGCAAACTCGCATTTCGCTAAATTTACTGTGAGGTTTGCTGCCACCAACCTCTGGAAAAGCGCTCGAATGCGAGCCAAATGTTCGTCCCAACTGTCTGAATGACAAACGGCGTCGTCCAAATAAACCGCGCACCCCTGCAGCCCCCCAACGACCCTATTCATGAGCCGTTGGAAGGTTGCAGGAGCATTCCGCAAACCGAAGCTCATTCGAGTATACGAGTACAAACCGGAAGAGGTAATGAATGCAGATATCTCCTGCGCTCTCTGCGTCAAAGGCACTTGATAGTAACCTTTCAATAAATCAAATTTGCTGACATAACGAGCACTCCCAACCTGATCCACACAGTCCTCGATACGTGGCAATGGAAAAGAATCTGGTCTAGTCACAGCATTTACTTTCCTATAATCCGTACAGAATCTATAGGTGTTATCTGACTTTTTCACCAGTAGACATGGCGATGCCCAACTGGAGTAAGATGGCTTGGCGAGACCATGATCAAGCAGATACTGCACACTGTCCTCCATACTCTTCTGTTTATCGGGAGCCACTCGATAAAATCTTTGTCGTATTGGGCGGGCACCCTGTGTGTCAATGTCATGTTCAATTAGTGTGGTACAGGTTGGAGTGTCGGAAAACAAAGGCAAAAACTCAAAAATCAAATCCGACAACTGTTTACGCTGTACCTCACTTAAATGACCGAGGAGACTATCTAGCTCCTTTAACTGCTGAGTATTATCCAAGCGCCCGTGTAACACTGAATCATCAGGTGCGCGCACTTCATCCCAAGCTGCCACCTCCGGCCAGTTGAGCGGTTCCCCAACCCCAACGGCTAGACCCACTGGACTCGCAGCAATCCCACCCGCCTTGTCGGAACCTGCAGAGTGGTAAGGCTTGAGTAAATTCACATGACACAGTTGCTGTGATCGTTTACGATCAGGAGTTGACAGTAAATAATTGAGATCTGACACTTGGCTCATAACCGTAAATGGACCAGAGTATTTTGCTGTAAATGGTGACCCCGGAATGGGCAGCAAAGCTAAAACTTGATCACCTGGATTGAAAACTCTGATCTTCGCTTTACGGTCATAACGCAGCTTCATTTTCACCTGAGCTTTAGTCAAATGCTCGGTTGCCTCTTTCCACGCAAGCAACAGCCTACGACGAAAACCATCTACATACTCAGTGAAACTGACGGGAGTGTTCTGCAGATCCAGATTGGCATTTAAAACAGACAGTGAGGTCCGGACTTTGTGGCCAAAGACTAGGTCATTTGGACTAAAACCAGTGCTTTCTTGAACTACACCACGCGCAGACAACAAGAGCCATGGCAACGCCTCCTCCCAATCTCTCCGCATCTCAACACAGTAAGCGCGCAAGAGAGACTTCAACGTGGCATGCCAGCGCTCCAATGCCCCCTGACTCTGTGCGTGATACGCGCTGCTCAAATTGTGCTTCACCTGCATCGACTTCAACGCTGCAGCAAATGTTCTGGAGGTAAAGTTAGACCCTCTGTCGCTCTGAATTACCTTTGGAATGCCAAAGACAGAAATGAATTTAGACAAACATTTCAATATTGACCTTGTGGTAATTGTTCTCAAGGCATACGCTGCTGGATACCGAGTGGCCTGGCACATGATGGTAAAGAGGTACACACAACCAGATTTCGAAGGGGGTAGTGGACCTACACAATCAATAATGAGATGCTCAAATGGTGTGCCAACAGACGGAATAGGTTGAAGTGGTGCAGGTTTAATGGGAGTACTCTGTTTCGCAACCTGGCAAACATGACATGCTTTGACAAATCTAGATACATGGCGTTTCATCCGTGGCCAGTAAAAATGTTCCCAAAGACGTCGGTAGGTTTTCTTAACTCCAAAATGCCCAGACTCTGCTCCATGGGCTGTTCTCAAAATCAAATCACGGTATTTGTCAGGTACCATCACTTGAATCACCTGACCTGCCACTTCAGGATCAACACCTGGCAACCACGTATGCAGCAAAACGCCATTCTGAATGAAGTAACCCATCGTTGGATCAGTAGAAACTAAGGCAAAATATTTCTCAAAGCTCTGATCATTCTTTTGTGCCTCAATTAAATCTTGACATGACAGAGGTTCGGGCAGCTCAGGAACAAAAATAGGCACAGATTTGGACACATCCGACGATTGCGCCTGCGTGCGAGACATTGCCCTAGTCACAGCACAAGCAGTAAACACTTCTGGGAATTCTTGACAACACGCGTCTGGCTCCTCTACAGATAGCGGTACAGGTGTAACAACTGGAGGTGGAGAAACTAAACACCCACCCAAATTGTTCCCCAGAATTACATGGATATCCTGCATAGGCAGAGACGGTCTCACAGCAATAGTCACCTCCCCATTCACAAATCCTGAACACAAGTGAATTTTGTGCAACGGTACAGAAAATGACTGCATGCCTATTCCTCTAATCAAAACACATTTCCCAGTGTCAGATGCTGTGGAAAATGGCAAAACTGCTCCAGAAATGAAACTCTCAGATGCCCCAGTGTCTCTTAAGATTTTAACTGGAACTTTTTGTGTGTCTCCAACCAATCACACCCAGCCATCACTAATGAATGGAGCGAAATCAGACGCAGCTGACTCTACTGATTTCGTCTGCTCGTCTGACACAGATGCACCATCTTCAATCACTTGCTCACAATGAACTTCCAAACGAGGTAACGGTGTTAGATCAGAGACGCCAAAATCAACTGGATGCACAACAGAAACACACCCAGCTGCCTTGGCATTAGATTTACGGCCTTTCAACAGCGGGCAGTCCTTTTTCTAATGTCCCTCCTGCAAACAGTAATGACATTTATCCGTCGGGCTTGGGCGAGATTTGCTACTTCCATTATCAAATTTAGGAACATTACTGGAATTGCCATAATTGGATCGATTTGAACTACGACCATAACAAGGAGGAGAACGTTGTGGAGGAGAACGAGCAGGATCATAACGTTGGTGGCTATTATACCGTGGAGGACTGCTGTAAGGCTTACGTTTATGAGTCAACACAAAGGTATCAGCAAGCGAGGCTGCCTCCTCCACTGACTTTGCCTTTTGCTCATTAATGTAAGGTTGCAATTCGATCTGGTACAATGTTCTTAAACTGCTCCAAAATCAACAAATCACGCAAATTTTCGTAAGTTGAGACAGACTCTGAAGTGAGCCACCGGTTAAAATAAGTACTCAACTCTCTTGCCACTTCAGCATGGGTCTGATTATCACGTTTACGCCAGTTTCTGAAACGTTGTCTGTAAGCTTCTGGATTCAGTTCATAACATTTCAAGACCGCTTTTTTCACCTCAGCATACTTGTGCCTATCAACAGGTGTTAATGCCAAGTATGCCTCCCGTGCGCGTCCTACTAGTACAGTTTGCAAAAGCACCGTTCTATCCTCTTCACTCCACTTTTTGTCAGAGGCCATCTGTTCAAACAGTGAGAAAAACACGTCTGGGTCACGTTCGTCAAACTTTGGAACATACTTTACCATGCTATCCATACTTGACCCGGACAGATTTCCACTAATCTTACCTTCTGACATTAGTTTCAAACGATCCTGTTCAATTTTAATTTTCTCAAGCTGTACTGTAAGGTCCATTTCACCTTTTTTCAAATCCATTTCTTTTTCAAATTTGAGTCTCTCCATATCTGCTTGCTGTTGCAATTCTCGTTCTAATTTGATTTTTTTCCAGTTCAAAAAGACGTTCTTTCTCCTTAGCCTGTTGCGCCCACTCAAATTCAAGTGCCTTCATCTCTCTTTGTTGCTCAAAAGTCAGTATGCCTACCCTCTCTGACTGCATAGGCTCTGACATACCCTTCACATGAGCGTCACCACCTTTTCCTGAAGGCAAAATGCTCTGCTCACACAAAAACTCGTGAATGGAGTCACGCAAGGGTCCCTTCTTACCAGTTCTAATGGCTGATGACAATTCCATGCCATACTTTTCTGCCAATTGCAACAACTGTTCCTTATTAAGGGCAAACAACAATTTCTCAGATGGTGCTTCCACAAAAGCCTCCATCCTGCTCAACCCAGGCCGTCAGTACCAATCTGGCTACTGTACCAAACCAACAATGAAACTACTGAAAAAACAACCCAACCAAAAACTAGCTCTAATTACGCTAGGCTCTCTCTCTCCAACCAATCCAACCAGGTCTCTAAAACATTACAGTTATGTTAACACAGCAAACCAACCTCGGAGCATCCCCCTAAACATTTTCCCCCCACTAGACTAATCTATTTTCACACAGAGCCCGAGGACGAGGATCATTTACTCACCAATACCTGTGGAGACGTACCATCCCGACAAAGCCGATTCAGCCGTTTCTCCAAGGCGGTGCCCTCGCCCAGGCTCTGTGACAGCAGGAACCTAGAACCCGTACTAGATGGGGATAAAGGCGACAGCTCCTAAGAGGCTGAATGCAATGCTACAAACTGCAATGAAACTAAACCAAGATGGCTGGAACAAACAATTCAGTGTCTACCTACACTTGCACGGTCAAACAAAGCCTCAAAAGTACAAATCAGTAGATCCCCCAATTAACTAACTGATAACAGGCCCCAACTGACTATCAGCAGTTCACAATTAGTAACTCAGCTCTACTCACCTTCCTACGCTCCAAAAGCCAGTAGAAGGAATACTCAATACAAAGAGCTCCACGCACCTTCCTACGCTGCCATAGCCAGTAGAAGGAATTACCATAGCCTAAAGTTACTACCAAAGATCGGACGAGCCCCCATATGTCACAACCACTGGCTTGTTAGTGGCTGTAACATTAAGGGAGACCACACCGATTTGTACATTTTAGCCAACAGATCTTTTATTTACAACATGTATCAGTGATCAGTAATGTGAATTAACCAAGGAATGTATCAGTAAATGAGTGTTGTCCCAAAAGGGTGCAAGTGTGGTGCTAATCCCGGCCGTCGTTGCCGTGACCATACGGTCACCAAACGAATGTGCCTGTGGGACGAAAGAGAGCGCGAGCATGCTGATGGGAGGCCTTTTATAGGCCGCCCAATCAGCAGCCCTCTGAGATGTTGCACGTCTTCACAGACCAGCTCCACCTGCGGGTCGGAGGACCAAAGTGCCCCAAACACTAACCGGCAGAGCCGGGCATGACATCCCCCCCCTTAAAAACAGAGACCCGTGTTAACTGGGTCTCTGAAGCACCATCAAAAAATAGAAAACAAAAAACTACAGTAGCCCCAGTAGCTATATTCTAGTCCCACTGACGCACCTCCCCTCCACCCCAGACCAACCAGAACCCAAACCATCCCAAACACCCTCCTTCCCCTCCGACCTTCCCTGCACCCAGCAAATCCTGGTACCCGGACAGCGACCTTTAAGGGAAACAGAGAAAAACCGCAGGTTAGGAGTGAGTGGAGATGATTAGACCTCCTGGTCCAGAGCCCGAGAGAGCGCATCAGCCATTACATTTTCCACCCCGCGAATATGGCGGATCAACAGGTGGAATGGCTGCAGAAACAGTGCCCAGCGCAACAGGCGCTGGTTGGTGGACCCTTGGAAAGACTGCAGAAAAGTGAGAGGGTTGTGATCTGAGTAGACCACAATTGGATGGAGACCCCCTCCCACATAGACTTCAAAGTGTTGCAATGCCCAAATCAATGCTAATGCTTCCTTTTCAATCACTGAATAATTAAATTGGTATTTGTTGAACCGGTCTGGCTACTCCGTCATCATCAGCCTGCAGGAGGACCGCGCCTGCTCCCACCTGGCTTGCATCCACCTGCAGCTGGAATGGCAGATCCAGTTTGGGTGCAGCCAGGACCGGAGCTGATGTTAACAAAAGCTTTGCATTCTGGAAAGCCTGCTGACACTCCTCCGACCAAATGAATTTGGCGCCACCCTTCAACAAATTGGTCAGAGGAGATACAACAGTTGAAAAATTGCAGCAAAAATTGCGGTAGTACCCGATCATACCCAAAAAGCGCATAAGTTCTTTCTTCGTCGCCGGCACAGGGAAATTATCAATAGCTGCCACCTTTGCGTTAACGGGCCGCACCATCCCCTGGCCGACTACTTTACCCAAATAGACGACTGTGGCACGCGCAAACTCGCATTTCGCTAAATTTACTGTGAGGTTTGCTGCCACCAACCTCTGGAAAAGCGCTCGAATGCGAGCCAAATGTTCGTCCCAACTGTCTGAATGACAAACGGCGTCGTCCAAATAAACCGCGCACCCCTGCAGCCCCCCAACGACCCTATTCATGAGCCGTTGGAAGGTTGCAGGAGCATTCCGCAAACCGAAGCTCATTCGAGTATACGAGTACAAACCGGAAGAGGTAATGAATGCAGATATCTCCTGCGCTCTCTGCGTCAAAGGCACTTGATAGTAACCTTTCAATAAATCAAATTTGCTGACATAACGAGCACTCCCAACCTGATCCACACAGTCCTCGATACGTGGCAATGGAAAAGAATCTGGTCTAGTCACAGCATTTACTTTCCTATAATCCGTACAGAATCTATAGGTGTTATCTGACTTTTTCACCAGTAGACATGGCGATGCCCAACTGGAGTAAGATGGCTTGGCGAGACCATGATCAAGCAGATACTGCACACTGTCCTCCATACTCTTCTGTTTATCGGGAGCCACTCGATAAAATCTTTGTCGTATTGGGCGGGCACCCTGTGTGTCAATGTCATGTTCAATTAGTGTGGTACAGGTTGGAGTGTCGGAAAACAAAGGCAAAAACTCAAAAATCAAATCCGACAACTGTTTACGCTGTACCTCACTTAAATGACCGAGGAGACTATCTAGCTCCTTTAACTGCTGAGTATTATCCAAGCGCCCGTGTAACACTGAATCATCAGGTGCGCGCACTTCATCCCAAGCTGCCACCTCCGGCCAGTTGAGCGGTTCCCCAACCCCCAACGGCTAGACCCACTGGACTCGCAGCAATCCCACCCGCCTTGTCGGAACCTGCAGAGTGGTAAGGCTTGAGTAAATTCACATGACACAGTTGCTGCGATCGTTTACGATCAGGAGTTGACAGTAAATAATTGAGATCTGACACTTGGCTCATAACCGTAAATGGACCAGAGTATTTTGCTGTAAATGGTGACCCCGGAATGGGCAGCAAAGCTAAAACTTGATCACCTGGATTGAAAACTCTGATCTTCGCTTTACGGTCGTAACGCAGCTTCATTTTCACCTGAGCTTTAGTCAAATGCTCGGTTGCCTCTTTCCATGCAAGCAACAGCCTACGACGAAAACCATCTACATACTCAGTGAAACTGACGGGAGTGTTCTGCAGATCCAGATTGGCATTTAAAACAGACAGTGAGGTCCGGACTTTGTGGCCAAAGACTAGGTCATTTGGACTAAAACCAGTGCTTTCTTGAACTACACCACGCGCAGACAACAAGAGCCATGGCAACGCCTCCTCCCAATCTCTCCGCATCTCAACACAGTAAGCGCGCAAGAGAGACTTCAACGTGGCATACCAGCGCTCCAACGCCCCCTGACTCTGTGCGTGATACGCGCTGCTCAAATTGTGCTCCACCTGCATCGACTTCAACGCTGCAGCAAATGTTCTGGAGGTAAAGTTAGACCCTCTGTCGCTCTGAATTACCTTTGGAATGCCAAAGACAGAAATGAATTTAGACAAACATTTCAATATTGACCTTGTGGTAATTGTTCTCAAGGCATACGCTGCTGGATACCGAGTGGCCTGGCACATGATGGTAAAGAGGTACACACAACCAGATTTCGAAGGGGGTAGTGGACCTACACAATCAATAATGAGATGCTCAAATGGTGTGCCAACAGACGGAATAGGTTGAAGTGGTGCAGGTTTAATGGGAGTACTCTGTTTCGCAACCTGGCAAACATGACATGCTTTGACAAATATAGATACACGGCGTTTCATCCGTGGCCAGTAAAAATGTTCCAAAAGACGTCGGTAGGTTTTCTTAACTCCAAAATGCCCAGACTCTGCTCCATGGGCTGTTCTCAAAATCAAATCACGGTATTTGTCAGGTACCATCACTTGAATCACCTGACCTGCCACTTCAGGATCAACACCTGGCAACCACGTATGCAGCAAAACGCCATTCTGAATGAAGTAACCCATCGTTGGATCAGTAGAAACTAAGGCAAAATATTTCTCAAAGCTCTGATCATTCTTTTGTGCCTCAATTAAATCTTGACATGACAGAGGTTCGGGCAGCTCAGGAACAAAAATAGGCACAGATTTGGACACATCCGACGATTGCGCCTGCGTGCGAGACATTGCCCTAGTCACAGCACAAGCAGTAAACACTTCTGGGAATTCTTGACAACACGCGTCTGGCTCCTCTACAGATAGCGGTACAGGTGTAACAACTGGAGGTGGAGAAACTAAACACCCACCCAAATTGTTCCCCAGAATTACATGGATATCCTGCATAGGCAGAGACGGTCTCACAGCAATAGTCACCTCCCCATTCACAAATCCTGAACACAAGTGAATTTTGTGCAACGGTACAGAAAATGACTGCATGCCTATTCCTCTAATCAAAATACATTTCCCAGTGTCAGATGCTGTGGAAAATGGCAAAACTGCTCCAGAAATTAAACTCTCAGATGCCCCAGTGTCTCTTAAGATTTTAACTGGAACTTTTTTTTTCTCTCCAACCAATGACACCCAGCCATCACTAATGAATGGAGCGAAATCAGACGCAGCTGACTCTACTGATTTCGTCTGCTCGTCTGACACAGATGCACCATCTTCAATCACTTGCTCACAATGAACTTCCAAACGAGGTAACGGTGTTAGATCAGAGACGCCAAAATCAACTGGATGCACAACAGAAACACACCCAGCTGCCTTGGCATTAGATTTACGGCCTTTCAACAGCGGGCAGTCCTTTTTCCAATGTCCCTCCTGCAAACAGTAATGACATTTATCCGTCGGGCTTGGGCGAGATTTGCTACTTCCATTATCAAATTTAGGAACATTACTGGAATTGCCATAATTGGATCGATTTGAACTACGACCATAACGAGGAGGAGAACGTTGTGGAGGAGAACGAGCAGGATCATAACGTTGGTGGCTATTATACCGTGGAGGACTGCTGTAAGGCTTACGTTTATGAGTCAACACAAAGGTATCAGCAAGCGAGGCTGCCTCCTCCACTGACTTTGCCTTTTGCTCATTAATGTAGGTTGCAATTCGATCTGGTACAATGTTCTTAAACTGCTCCAAAATCAACAAATCACGCAAATTTTCGTAAGTTGAGACAGACTCTGAAGTGAGCCACCGGTTAAAATAAGTACTCAACTCTCTTGCCACTTCAGCATGGGTCTGATTATCACGTTTACGCCAGTTTCTGAAACGTTGTCTGTAAGCTTCTGGATTCAGTTCATAACATTTCAAGACCGCTTTTTTCACCTCAGCATACTTGTGCCTATCAACAGGTGTTAATGCCAAGTATGCCTCCCGTGCGCGTCCTACTAGTACAGTTTGCAAAAGCACCGTTCTATCCTCTTCACTCCACTTTTTGTCAGAGGCCATCTGTTCAAACAGTGAGAAAAACACGTCTGGGTCACGTTCGTCAAACTTTGGAACATACTTTACCATGCTATCCATACTTGACCCGGACAGATTTCCACTAATCTTACCTTCTGACATTAGTTTCAAACGATCCTGTTCAATTTTAATTTTCTC
This sequence comes from Nerophis ophidion, assembly GCF_033978795.1. NCBI lineage: Eukaryota > Metazoa > Chordata > Actinopteri > Syngnathiformes > Syngnathidae > Nerophis > Nerophis ophidion. The sequence goes on from NC_084638.1 coordinate 7,018,819, forward strand.
AAGCTGTACTGTAAGGTCCATTTCACCTTTTTTCAAATCCATTTCTTTTTCAAATTTGAGTCTCTCCACATCTGCTTGCTGTTGCAATTCTCGTTCTAATTTGATTTTTTCCAGTTCAAAAAGACGTTCTTTCTCCTTAGCCTGTTGCGCCCACTCAAATTCAAGTGCCTTCATCTCTCTTTGTTGCTCAAAAGTCAGTATGCCTACCCTCTCTGACTGCATAGGCTCTGACATACCCTTCACATGAGCGTCACCACCTTTTCCTGAAGGCAAAATGCTCTGCTCACACAAAAACTCGTGAATGGAGTCACGCAAGGGTCCCTTCTTACCAGTTCTAATGGCTGATGACAATTCCATGCCATACTTTTCTGCCAATTGCAACAACTGTTCCTTATTAAGGGCAAACAACAATTTCTCAGATGGTGCTTCCACAAAAGCCTCCATCCTGCTCAACCCAGGCCGTCAGTACCAATCTGGCTACTGTACCAAACCAACAATGAAACTACTGAAAAAACAACCCAACCAAAAACTAGCTCTAATTACGCTAGGCTCTCTCTCTCCAACCAATCCAACCAGGTCTCTAAAACATTACAGTTATGTTAACACAGCAAACCAACCTCGGAGCATCCCCCTAAACATTTTCCCCCCACTAGACTAATCTATTTTCACACAGAGCCCGAGGACGAGGATCATTTACTCACCAATACCTGTGGAGACGTACCATCCCGACAAAGCCGATTCAGCCGTTTCTCCAAGGCGGTGCCCTCGCCCAGGCTCTGTGACAGCAGGAACCTAGAACCCGTACTAGATGGGGATAAAGGCGACAGCTCCTAAGAGGCTGAATGCAATGCTACAAACTGCAATGAAACTAAACCAAGATGGCTGGAACAAACAATTCAGTGTCTACCTACACTTGCACGGTCAAACAAAGCCTCAAAAGTAAAAATCAGTAGATCCCCCAATTAACTAACTGATAACAGGCCCCAACTGACTATCAGCAGTTCACAATTAGTAACTCAGCTCTACGCACCTTCCTACGCTGCCATAGCCAGTAGAAGGAATTACCATAGCCTAAAGTTACTACCAAAGATCGGACGAGCCCCCATATGTCACAACCACTGGCTTGTTAGTGGCTGTAACATTAAGGGAGACCACACCGATTTGTACATTTTAGCCAACAGATCTTTTATTTACAACATGTATCAGTGATCAGTAATGTGAATTAACCAAGGAATGTATCAGTAAATGAGTGTTGTCCCAAAAGGGTGCAAATGTGGTGCTAATCCCGGCCGTCGTTGCCGTGACCATACGGTCACCAAACGAATGTGCCTGTGGGACGAGAGAGAGCGCGAGCATGCTGATGGGAGGCCTTTTATAGGCCGCCCAATCAGCAGCCCTCTGAGATGTTGCACGTCTTCACAGACCAGCTCCACCTGCGGGTCGGAGGACCAAAGTGCCCCAAACACTAACCGGGCATGACATCCCCCCCCTTAAAAACAGAGACCCGTGTTAACTGGGTCTCTGAAGCACCATCAAAAAATAGAAAACAAAAAACTACAGTAGCCCCAGTAGCTATATTCTAGTCCCACTGACCCACCTCCCCTCCACCCCAGACCAACCAGAACCCAAACCATCCCAAACACCCTCCTTCCCCTCCGACCTTCCCTGCACCCAGCAAATCCTGGTACCCGGACAGCGACCTTTAAGGGAAACAGAGAAAAACCGCAGGTTAGGAGTGAGTGGAGATGATTAGACCTCCTGGTCCAGAGCCCGAGAGAGCGCATCAGCCATTACATTTTCCACCCCGCGAATATGGCGGATCAACAGGTGGAATGGCTGCAGAAACAGTGCCCAGCGCAACAGGCGCTGGTTGGTGGACCCTTTGAAAGACTGCAGAAAAGTGAGAGGGTTGTGATCTGAGTAGACCACAATTGGATGGAGACCCCCTCCCACATAGACTTCAAAGTGTTGCAATGCCCAAATCAATGCTAATGCTTCCTTTTCAATCACTGAATAATTAAATTGGTATTTGTTGAATTTTTTTGAAAAATAGCAAACCGGTCTGGCTACTCCATCATCATCAGCCTGCAGGAGGACCGCACCTGCTCCCACCTGGCTTGCATCCACCTGCAGCTGGAATGGCAGATCCAGTTTGGGTGCAGCCAGGACCGGAGCTGATGTTAACAAAAGCTTTGCATTCTGGAAAGCCTGCTGACACTCCTCCGACCAAATGAATTTGGCGCCACCCTTCAACAAATTGGTCAGAGGAGATACAACAGTTGAAAAATTGCAGCAAAAATTGCGGTAGTACCCGATCATACCAAAAAAGCGCATAAGTTCTTTCTTCGTCGCCGGCACAGGGAAATTATCAATAGCTGCCACCTTTGCGTTAACGGGCCGCACCATCCCCTGGCCGACTACATGACACAAGTAAATATTTGGGTGACTACTCCTTACTTTGACTTGAGTAATACATCTCTAAAGTAACAGTACTCTTACTTGAGTACAATTTCTGGCTACTCTACCCACCTCTGGCAGTTTGTAACATGTTGACTTCCTATACTCCATTTGTAACACTAACAAAGTAGGGCTGGCAAATTATTATTATTAGCAAAACAAATCATGATTAATGACAGGTGATTTTCTTCGGAAAAGACCCCGATGTTTGTACACAAACAGAATGTCAACCAGGAAGGCTTTTTAAAGGTTTGACTTGAATGCATGAGCTTTATTTGCACAAAACTCATCTTATCTCAAGTTGTTCCAGGCTGTATTTTGCTGGGAAATTTCCCAGCGAGCGCAGCAGTTGCAGTCTTTTTACTTTTGTAGGCAGGTAAGTGTTTATCTGACCACTGAGCATATAGTGGGAAAGGTAAAAGAGCTCATACATTGCATGATTGTGTACATCAGGGGTGCCCACACTTTTTCTGCAGGCGAGCTACTTTTCAATTGACCAACTGGAGGGGATCTACCTCATTTATATATATCATTTATATTTATTTATTTATGAAAGAGACATTTTTGTAAACAAGTTAAATGTGTTTAATGATAATACAAGCATGTGTAACACATATAGATGTCTTTCTTTCACGAAGACAAGAATATAAGTTGGTGTATTACCTGATTCTGATGACTTGCATTGATTGGAATCAGACAGTAATGATGATAACGCCCACATTTTCAAATGGAGGAGAAAAAAAGTTGTCCTTTCTGTACAATACCACATGAAAGTGGTTGGTTTTTGGCATCTAATTCATCCAGCTTCCATACACTTTACAAGAAAAACATTGGCGGCAAATTCCGTAGCTTGCTTGATTGACATTCACGGCACCCGAGGGTCTTGTGAGATGACGCTGGCTGCTGCCAGTTCATTATTATGAAAAAATGACCGAGAGGAAGGCGAGAAAAACTTTTTATTTCAACAGACTCTCGCGCCGTCCCTTCCGTCAAAACTCTAAAGGCCGACCGCACATTTCCTATCTTCACAATAAAAGCCCTGCTTCATGCTGCCTGCGCTAACTGAATAAGAGTCTCAGAAAGCTGGCGTGCACATCACCAGCTTTCTGAGGGATCGCTTGTGCACGCCAGTTTTCCGAGACTCTGTATTTAGTTAGCGCAGGCAGCATGAAGCAGGGCTTTTATTGTGAAGATAGGAAATGTGCAGTCGGCCTTTAGAGTTTTGACGGAAGGTACGGCGCGAGAGTCTGTTGAAATAAAAAGTGTTTCTGGTTCAATGACCCGCCCTATCTTGCCTCTGATTGGCCTAATCTCAACCAATAGTGACTCATCCTAATAGTCTTGGAAGCAGGAAGGGGAGGAGTTTAGCAGCACATGGAGTACTGCAACAAAATAAGCAGCGTTTGGTCATTTTTACCTGAAATAAATTATATTGAAATTACGATATTTTCTTCATTCATATCTTGTTTACAAATATATCTTACAAAGTCTGTGTATCGCCCAGCTCTACTGACTAGTAGTCCCACTTAAATGTACACGTTAGTTTATTGTGTATCACAAGGACATTGCTTTTATTTTGAAAGACGGACGTACTTACCAAGCAGGATTTTGGCGTCCTGGAGGTCAAAGTCACCATCCCCGTCCTTGTCGTAGGCTGCCAGCTTCCCTACAACACCCGCAGAGAAGAGACACTTAAGAGCAGTGCTACTCAATTATTTTCTCGTAGGCCCCCCCAGCAAGAAAAAAAACGTTTTGCCCCCCCTTAACCCCCCCCCCCCCCCCACTCGCCACCACGACTGTAAATAGCATCACTTGTCTATAAAACACCTCTGCATACCACTGAAAACCTTTTTAACATTAAATACAATTAAAACAAGGATAGAGAGAAATATAAATCAACTTATAATAACAAATAACTTTGACAACATTTGTTTGTTTTTTTAAATAAATAGCGTCCTTATTTAAACATTAAATATTTGTGACCGATGAACCATTTTATTACTGAATAATAAAATTCAATACATGAAAAAAAAACAAAAAAAAACATTCAATTTAATCTGCAAAAACATTAACTCTGGAGCACAATACACGATATAAAATATATAAATATATACAACACTTTGACCTACAACGCAGAAATCAATAAAAAATGTGTTTTGATTATATATATATATATCAAAATGAAGAAGTCAGCATTAATGGCCACTAGCGTTGTCCATATAGATATATATATATATATATATATATATATACACACACACACACATACATACATATATATACTTTATATATAATTATACAAATATTTATGTATTTTTTTTCTTCATACAAAAATAATATACATATATAAAAAATATGTACATACACACACATACATATATATTTTTGTATACATAAATATACATATACATATAAAAATATATATTTATATATATATTTTCTATATATAAAAATGTATATATATATATATATATATACATACATACATACAAATACTTATGTATTTTTTTCTATATATAAAAATAATGTACCCCGCCTTCCGCCCGATTGTAGCTGAGATAGGTGCCAGCACCCCCTGCGACCCCAAAGAAGGGAATAAGCGGTAAAAAATGGATGGATGGATGGATATATAGAAATATATATATACACACATACATATAAATTGTATATACATAAAATATATATACAAATGTATATATTTTCTTATATATATATATTTTAAAATATATATATATAAAAATATATCTATTTATACTCTCTCTCTCTCTCATACAGGGATGATGTGAGTGCAGGCCTGCGAGACAAAGAGCAGGGATGGCTGAGTACATGTTACATCACAAGACCTGCCACTAAAGACCTGGACTACCACCAGTGCACAGTCCATGTGTAATGACCCCCACCCACTGGGTAACACATGGCACACTACCATAACAATCTACAAGGTTAATACAGTTCTTCTCTTTCTTCGCCTCCATTTATATGCTTACTTTTGTAATTCATGTATTCATAACAATCTACAAGGTTAATATAGTTCTTCGCCTCCATTTATATCCTTAATTTTGTAATTCAAGTATTCATTAAAATGTGTGTATTGTTGCATTTGAAGCAATTGTATTTATTATTTATTATTGGTATTTTTATTTTTCCATATAATTTAAATATGTTGATCATTTTGTGTCAATTATAGCTTGTGTCAAATTGGTCTTCTAACCTTTTTATGTCATTTTAAACTTGACTGATGCATTTTGCAGCATCTGTACTTGGGAAAAAAATGTACATGTGCAAAAATACTATACTTAAATATTACATTAATTTGGAAAAAAAAAGCACTTTGTATTTAGTAGCTTTGATGATTCACATGGGAGCGATGCACCTATTTTAAAGGGGAAAAAGACAATGTTTGCACCGTCACACAGATGCGGCACGTTAGCAGGAAGCGACTGGCGTATTTGAGAGCAGCAAACAAGCAGAAACAAGGTAAAAATCTATTCTGGCAGCGAACGTCAACTCATTTGTTTGGCTTGCATAAGAAATGTTGTCTTCAAACACGCGTCAGGACATGTTGGCGTCTCCACTTTGTTTGTTGATGCTAACACGTTTGTCCTGCAATTATGTGCTTTTGGTAGCCATCCACCAGCTTCTGTTTACATTTTTCACCACAAAACGGCTGCAATTCAGCTAAATGTTGCTTTTTTCACATGTTTCTTCAGCATTGTTTCATCTGACATCAAATGGACAAAGGTAAGACCTTCTGGAGGTGCAGTTTAAGGTCAATTTTGACATTTGAAAAAGACATGAAAAGACGCTCACTTGTAAGGGGGTTACCATTAATTCTTCATCTAAACGGGAAGATGTAAACGTCATTGTACGGTAAGTGTTTCTTGTTTAGGACTTAGCAATACTGCTACTTGCTGGATCTGCTTGTCACACAGCTTCTAAAATGTGTAGGTCATCCTCTGTATGCTCAGGCTCAAAAATATAATGTTCTGGTTCCTCATTTGTCCCTCAACAGTCATTATCGTCTTTCATGAAGCCTACCATGATTAGTAGTTGTGGTTGTTGAAGTTAATAGTGAAAGTTGTGATGCGTCTTTGAAATTATCCTGCCGGCGTAGGCTTAAAATAAGAAAAATGCGAAAATAATGCATATTGCTGGGTGTTGTGGCAAAACGGCGACATTTTTGTTTCATCTGACCACAAAACTTTCCCACAGAATTATTATGAGGGACAAACTGTAAAAAATTATTATTAATCTACTTGTTCATTTACTGTTAATATCTGCTTATTTTCTGTTTTAACATGTTCTATCTACACTTCTGTTCAAATGTAATAATCACTTATTCTTCTCTTCTTTGATATTTGACAATAGTTTTGGACGATACCACACATTTAGGTATGGATCCGATACCAAGTAGTTACAGGATCATACAATAAAATACCTAATAAACCATTAATAATATGGTGAAGAAATACTGATGTAAAGGGTAGGTGTTGCCCTGTTTTCTGTTTTAACATGTTCTATCTACACTTCTGTTCAAATGTAATAATCACTTATTCTTCTCTTCTTTGATACTTGACATTAGTTTTGGATGATACCACACATTTAGGTATGGATGCGATACCAAGTAGTTACAGGATCATACATTGGTCATATTCAAAGTCCTCATGTGTCCAGGGCCTTATTTACTGACTTTATATACGGAGAATATTGCACGTCTCGTTCCTGGCACCTCTCCTCACCATCAAAACCTAATTAAAAATCCATGGTGGATTCGTTGTGTTATGTTTTATTTCGATACTTTTAGACACTTTTCTAAATAAAGGGGACCACAAAAAAATGTCATTATTGTTTTTATTGTAACAAAAAATGTTAGTGTACATGAAACATATGTTTATTATTGTCATTTAGTCCTTAAATAAAATAGTCAACTTGTCTTTTAGTAGTAAGTAAATAAACAAAGACTCCGAATTAGTCTGCAGTAACATATTGTGTCATTTATACACCTATTATTTTGTACACATTATAAAGGACAAACTGTAAAAAATTGATTATCAACCTACTTTTTAATTTACTGTTAATATTTTTCTGTTTGAACATGTTCTATCTACACTTCTGTTCAAACGTAATAATCACTTATTCTTCTCTTCTTTGATACTTCACATTAGTTTTGGATGATACCACACATTTAGGTATGGATGTGATACCAAGTAGTTACAAGATCATACATTGGTCATATTCAAAGTCCTCATGTGTCCAGGGACATATTTACTGACTTTATAAACATAATATACATTTAA
>NC_084638.1:7036572-7056572 GCF_033978795.1 Nerophis ophidion
TTAATGTTAGCTTGCTAATGTTATTTTTTTTTACAACTAGCTTTTTAGCTAATTTTGTATGTTCAAACCTTAAAAATTAAGATTTTTTATTGTTGGCACTATCTTGGAGGTATGTTAACGTTGCTTCTATTTGCATGCTAATGTTAGCATGCTAATGTTTTTTTTTTGTTTTACAACTAGCTTTTTAGCTAATTTTGTATGTTCAAACCTTAAAAATAAAGATTTTTTATTCTTGGTGCTATCTTGGAAATATGTTCACCTTGCTTCTATTTGTTAGCATCATTGAAGTATGTTAACATTGCTTATATTTGTGCGCTAATATTAGCATGGTAAAAAAATTTTTACTAGCTTTTTAGGTAATTTTGTATGTTCAAACCTGAAAATCATGATTTTTAATACTTGGCGCTATCTTGGAGGTAAGTTAACGTTGCTTCTATTTGCATGTTAATGTTAGCATGCTAACATTTTTTTTGCTTTACAACTAGCTTTTTAGGTAATTTTGTATGTTCAAACTTAAAAATCATGATTTTTGATACTTGGCGCTATCTTGGAGGTAGGTTAACATTGTTTCTATTTGCATGCTAATTATAGCATGCTAACATTTTTTTTACTAGATTTTTAGCTAATGTGGTATGTTCAAACCTAAATATCTGGATTTTTTTTTAATACTTGGTGCTATCTTGGAGGTATGTTAACGTTGCTTATTTTGCATGCTAATGTTAGCATGCTAATGCTTTTTTAAAAGAGCTTTTTAGCTAATTTTGTATGTTCATACCTAAGAAAAAATCCAGATTTTTTTAAATTCTTGGTGCCATCGTTGATGTATGTTAACGTTGCTTATATTTGTGCGCTACTTTTAGCATGCTAACATATTTTTTTATTAGCTTTTTAGCTAATTTTGTATGTTCAAACCTAAAAATCATGATTTTTGATACTTGGCGCTATCTTGGTGGTATGTTAACGTTGCTTCTATTAGCATGCTAATGTTAGCATGTTAACATTTTTTTTTGTTTTACGACTAGCTTTTTAGGTAATTTTGTATGTTCAAACTTAAAAATCATGATTTTTGATACTTGGCGCTATCTTGGAGGTATGTTAACGTTGCTTCTATTAGCATTATAATGTTAGCATGCAAACATTTTTTTTACTAGCTTTTTAGCTAATTCTGTATGTTCAAACCTAAAAATCTGGATTTTTTTAAAATTCTTGGTGCCATCTTGGAGGTATGTTAACGTTGCTTATTTTGCATGCTAATGTTAGCATGCTAATGCTTTTTTAAAATAGCTTTTTAGTTAATTTTGTATGTTCAAAACTGAAAAAAAATCCAGATTTTTTTTTATTCTTGGTGCCATCGTTGAAGTATGTTAACGTTGCTTATATTTGTGCGCCAATGTTAGCATGCTAACATATTTTTTTTATCAGCTTTTTAGCTAATTTTGTATGTTCAAACCTAAAAATCATGATTTTTGATACTTGGCGCTATCTTGGTGGTATGTTAACGTTGCTTCTATTAGCATGCAAATGTTAGCATGCTAACATTTTTTTTGTTTTACAATTAGCTTTTTAGGTAATTTTGTGTGTTCAAACTTAAAAATCATGATTTTTGATACTTGGCGCTATCTTGGAGGTATGTTAACGTTGCTTCTATTTGCATGCTAATGTTAGCATGCTAACATTTTTTTCCACTAGATTTTTAGCTAATGTGGTATGTTCAAACCTAAAAATCTGGATTTTTTTTTAAATTCTTGGCACCATCTTGGAGGTATGTTAACGTTGCTTATTTTGCATGCTAATGTTAGCATGCTAATGCTTTTTAAAAGAGCTTTTTAGCTAATTTTGTATGTTCAAACCTAAAAAAAAAATCCGGATTTTTTAAAAATTCTTGGTGCCATTGTTGAAGTATGTTATCGTTGCTTATATTTGTGCGCTAATGTTAGCATGCTAACGTATTTTTATTAGCTTTTTAGCTAATTTTGTATGTTCAAACCTAAAAACCATGATTTTTGATACTTGGCGCTATCTTGGAGGCATGTTAATGTTGTTTCTATTAGCATGCTAATGTTATCATGCTAATGTTATTTTTTTTTTTACAACTAGCTTTTTAGCTAATTTTGTATGTTCAAACCTTAAAAATCAAGATTTTTTATTCTTGGTGCTATCTTGAAAATATGTTCACCTTGCTTCTATTTGTTAGCATCGTTGAAGTATTTTAACGTTGCTTATACTTGTGCTTAATGTTAGCATGCTAACATTTTTTTACTAGCTTTTTAGCAAATTTTGTATGTTCAAACCTAAAAATCATGATTTTTTTTTTTAATTCTTGGCGCCATCTTGGAGGTATGTTAACGTTGCTTATTTTTCATCCTAATGTTAGCATGCTAACATTTTTTTAATAGCTTTTCAACTAATTTTGTATGTTCAAACCTTAAAAAAAAATCCAGATTTTTTAAAAATTCTTGGTGCCATCTTGGAAGTATGTTAATGTTGCTTATATTTGTGCGCTAACGTTAGCATGCTAATGTTTTATTTTTTTATTAGCTTTTTAGCTAATTTTGTATGTTCAAACCTAAAAATCATGATTTTTGATACTTGGCACTATCTTGGTGGTATGTTAACGTTGCTTCTATTAGCATGCTAATGTTAGCATGCTAACATTTTTCTTTTGTTTTACAACTAGCTTTTTAGGTAATTTTGTATGTTCAAACCTAAAAATCATGATTTTTGATACTTGGCGCCATCTTGGAGGTAGGTTAATGTTGCTTCTATTTGTATGCTAATGTTAGCATGCTAACATTTTTTTCCACTAGATTTTTAGCTAATTTTATATGTTCAAACCTAAAAATCATGATTTTTGATACTTAGAGTCATATTGGAAGTATGTTAAAGTTGCTAATATTTGTGCGCTAATGTTAGCCTGCTAACATTTTTTTAATTAGCTTTTTAGCTAATTTTGTACGTTCAAACCTAAAAATTATGATTTTTAAAATTTATTCTTGATGACATCTTGGAGGTATGTTAACGTTGCTTATTTTTCATGCTAATGTTAGCATGCTAACATTTTTTAATAGCTTTTCACCTAATTTTGTATGTTCAAACCTTAAAAAAAAATCCAGATTTTTTAAAAATTCTTGGTGCCATCTTGGACGTATGTTAACATTGCTTATATTTGTGCACTAATGTTAGCATGCTAACGTTTTATTTTTTTATTAGTTTTTTAGCTAATTTTGTATGTTCCAACCTAAAAATTATGATTTTTTTTTTTTATCTCTGGTGCCATCTTGGAAGGATTTTAATGTTGATTATATTTGCATGCAAATGTTAGCATGCTAGCATTTTTTGCTAGCTTTTTAGCTAATTTTGTATATTTTAACCTAAACAATAATGATTTTTTTTTTATACTTGCCGCCATCTAAGAAGTATGCTAATGTCGCTTATCGTAGAATGCTAAGGTTAGCATGTAGCTTGTTAGCCAATTTTGTATGTTTTAACCGAAAAAAATCGTGATTTTTGGTACTTGGCGCCATGGAGGAAGGCTGTAACACAACGACATGTGGGGAAAGTGAAGTGTTGTGAATACTTTCATGATGCACTGTACTTAAAAAATAAATAAAGGATGCAGCAGGCTTTTAATAATTTTAAAATGAATAAATCATGAAAATAATAAAAATCCACAATAATCAGGCTGCCAGTGTAGTATTATTATTAGATGTATTACTATTAATATTCACCTTTTTTTGTTACATTAACAATTGTTCCCCTTTTTTTGTGGTTTTCTTGTTTAATAGTATTTCCCAGCCAATAAAAACAACATTGAGTGTACAAAAATACAATAACATAGTTCAATAGTCACCTATCGCCACCTAGTGGTCGAGCATGGTCACACACTACTAAATGCTGGTATTTTGTTGTACTTTGTATATTTATCAATGAATTATTTGCATATTAAATGTTATGTAAAGCCACAACTCGTGTTATAGATGAATAAGTACATTATAATTATCTTTATACACATTTGAGCTTTTTCTCATTTTTTTGTCACATTTTTACTCCCTTTTTTATTCTAATAGAAACTATTTTAAAATACATTTGTAATGTTTATTTTACCACACCACTTATTTTGAGTTTCTTGGTCATTTTCTGCGTGTAGTTTAGTTCCGGTCTTGCGCTCTTATTTTGTGGTGTTTCCCCACTTCCTGTTTGTTTCCTTTCCTGCAGCAGCTTTACGCCTGGGCTTCGAGTACCCTCCTCCACCAATATAATAAAACAGAAAAGAAGAAGACACAATCGTACAAAGTACTTAAATGGGGTTTCAAAAAGGAAATACGTAAAATAAAAGTCACGGCTTCCATGCCTTATTTTGAGTTTCTTGGTCATTTTCTGCGTGTAGTTTTGGTTCCGGTCTTGTGCTCTTATTTTGTGGTGTATCCCCACTTCCTGTTTTTTTTTACGTTTCCTACTTCGCTTTATGTTTGCCTTCGAGCACGCTCCTCCCCCAATATAATAAGACGGAAAAGAAGAGGACACAATCGTACACAAAATGGCGTTTTGAAAAGGAAATACGTAAAATAAAAATGTCACGGTTTGTGACCTTTTTTTGAGTTTCTTAGTAATGTTCTGAGTGTACGTTTTAGTTCCTACCTTGCGCTCTTATTTTGTGTTTATCCACTTCCGGGTTTTACCTTTCCCTTTCCGCCTGCCTTTGCACTCTCCTCCCCCTCCCCCATTCTCGTCTGACGCGACCAGTTACTAGTGAATAACGATCCCAAAACCAACCAATGATGTCGCGAACTCAATTTAAATCGTGTTAATTACAAACCTAAAACAAGTGAGGGGAATTATTCTCTATTTTTTGTTTACTAGAGACAAAAACAGGGAAAAGGGGGGAGGGGTGTCCTCGAAGGCAGGCGGAAACGGAAGAGGAATAACAGGAAGTGACAAACTACGAAATAAGAGCGCAAGACAGGAACTAAATCACATTACTAAGTAATTCAAAATAAGGCCCGGTGACAAGGAAATAACATTAAGAATGTGTTTAAAAGAGCTACTGTAGAGTTGAGTTTGAGTTTATTTCTATAGGAAAAAAACAACAGTAAAAATGAAATGATAAAATGCGTAAATAATAATAATGTACTTATACATTTTATTTTACTCATTTTTAAAACATAATTTTGTATAATTGTGTCCTCTTCTTTTCTGTTGTATCAGCTTTTAAACTCAATATGCTTGAGTTTAAAATAAATAACTTTGTATATCCTGTTTTTATGCTACGGGAGAAGTTATTTGTTGAAATACACAACCTTTTTTTTTTAACCTTTATTTACCCAGATTTAAATTTGAGCTGTGTTTGCACAGAAAATCGGTATCGCCGATACCGGCCTGAATTGTACTCTGTATCGGCATCGGAGAGAAAATCTACAGCGACTATATGAACCATGGTGATATAACGTACTTGTGTTATCAAGTGATTGTTCATTGTTGTTGTTGATTCAAATCCTGCTCTGGAGTCACTAGTCAGGGTCACAGGTCAAGTTCAGCTTTTATAAATACAACAAAAAACAACAGCAGCTTGTTGCATCAAGTGTTAAAAATAATTTTCAGTTAAAAATAACTTTTCCGATGAAAGCTGGAATACATTTAAAAATAAAAATAAATGTCTTAGTACTTTCCATATAAATGAGGGATTTGAACTTGTCTTTAATTACAGTTAAGTTGTAACTATTGAAACTGTAAGGTTTTATTCTTTATTATTATTCCGCACTTTAGCGCTGTAATTTGACCCCCTTAGCATGCTTCAAAACTCACCAAATTTGACACACACATCGGTACTGTGTACCTTCCCAACATATTAAGCAACCAAACCCCAAAAATTAAAATTGCGCGCTAGCGCCCCCTAGGAAAAAAACAGACTGCTTGTAACTTCCATTAGCAATGCCGTAGAGACATGAAACAAAAACCTCTATGTAGGGCTGACTCAGACCTAGATTTCATAATTTTACTTTATGCGGCAAAAATCTACAGAAATTTTGCAAAAACCCATTCAAAGCAAAATTTTCGCAAAAAATGCTATTTTTGCCTCTTTGAGCTGTAATTTGACCCCCTTAACATGCTTCAAACCTCACCAAATTTGACACACACATCGGTACTGTGTACCTTCCCAACATATTAAGCAACCAAACCCCAAAAATTAAAATTGTGCGCTAGCGCCCCCTAGGAAAAACAGAACCAGACTGCTTGTAACTTCCATTAGCAATGTCGTAGAGACATGAAACAAAAACCTCTATGTAGGGCTGACTTAGACCTAGATTTCATTATTTTATTTTATGCGGCAAAAATCAACAGAAATTTTGCAAAAACCCATCCAAAGCAAAATGTTCGCAAAAAATGCTATTTTTGCCTCTTTGAGCTGTAATTGGACCCCCTTAACATGCTTCAAAACTCACCAAATTTGACACACACATCTGTACTGTGTACCTTCCCAACATATTAAGCAACCAAACCCCAAAAATTAAAATTGCGCGCTAGCGCCCCCTAGGAAAAAAAAGACTGCTTGTAACTTCCATTAGCAATGTCGTAGAGACATGAAACAAAAACCTCTATGTAGGGCTGACTTAGACCTAGATTTCCTAATTTTACTTTATACGGCAAAAATCAACAGAAATTTTGCAAAAACCCATTCAAAGCAAAATTTTTCGCAAAAAATGCTATTTTTGCCTCTTTGAGCTGTAATTCGACCCCCTTAACATGCTTCAAAACTCACCAAATTTGACACACACATCTGTACTGTGTACCTTCCCAACATATTAAGCAACCAAACCCCAAAAATTAAAATTGCGCGCTAGCGCCCCCTAGGAAAAAAAAAAACAGACTGCTTGTAACTTCCATTAGCAATGTCGTAGAGACATGAAACCAAAATCTCTATGTAGGGGTGACTTAGACCTAGATTTCATAATTTTACTTTATACGGCAAAAATCAACAGAAATTTTGCAAAAACCCATTCAAAGCAAAATTTTCGCAAAAATGCTATTTTTTCCTCTTTGAGCTGTAATTTGACCCACTTAACATGCTTCAAAACTCACCAAATTTGACACACACATCTGTACTGTGTACCTTCCCAACATATTAAGCAACCAAACCCCAAAAATTTAAATTGCGCGCTAACGCCCCCTAGGAAAAAAAAAGACTGCTTGTAACTTCCATTAGCAATGTCGTAGAGACATGAAACAAAAACCTCTATGTAGGGCTGACTTAGACCTAGATTTCATAATTTTACTTTATACGGCAAAAATCAACAGAAATTTTGCAAAAACCCATTCAAAGCAAAATTTTCGCAAAAAAAGCTATTTTTGCCTCTTTGAGCTGTAATTTGACCCCCTTAAAATGCTTCAAAACTCACCAAACTTGCCACACACATCTGGACTGGAGAAAATTGCGATCTAATGAAAAAACCAAACCCCAAAATCAAAAAACCAAACCCCAAAATCAAGAAAACACAGAAAAAACTGCTCCTAAGAAGAAAACACAAACAAAATTGCTTGTAACTTCCAGTAGGAATGCCGGAAAGACATGAAACAAAAACTTCTATGTAGGTCTCACTTAGACCTACATTTTAATCACTGAGAGCCTGCAGAAAAAAATCAACAGGAAGTTGGCAATAACCCCTTCAAAATAAAAGTTTTGTGAAAACCCGTCACCTTTTTTCAAACGAAAACTCCTCCGAGTGCGTTTGTCGTTTCGGCTTCAAACTCGCAGAGGAGAGAGATTGAACCCTTTTGATTAAAACTATCCAATAAAGTTTTGATTACTTCTCCGGTTTGGATTTTACGCGCCTTCAAAGAACCCCTGTGCAAAGTTTCCTTAAAAATGTCATTTTTGCCTCTTTCAGCTGTAATTTGACCCCTTTCAAAGGCTTCAAAACTCACCAAAGTTGACACACACATCAGGACTGGCAACAATTGCGAGCTAATAAAAAAACCAAACCCCAAAAATCAAAATTGTGCTCTAGCGCCCCCTAGGAATACAACACAGACAAACTGCTCCTAGGAAGAAAACACAGACAAAACAGCTTGTAACTTCCGGTAGGAATGTCAGAGAGACATGAAACAAAAACCACTATGTAGGTCTCACTTAGACCTACATTTTAATGATTAACATACTTTAGCAAAAATCAACAGAAAGCTTGATATTTTCACTTCAATACAACTGCATTACTTTCACAATGCATTAAATAGTGGCACCAAGGCGTCTTCTACCGTGGGTCTCGGGGGCAGCAGCCAAAGGCGGACCCGACCAACGCTGCTTGCAGCTTTAATTATTTTTTGACTTTGATATTGTTGTTTATGTCATTCTTTTTTGTCGGATTTTCTGTGTCTTTTCTTAATTGCTGTGTTGACTGCTATTGGGAACGTTGCTGGTTTGGGATTGTTTTATTGTTCTATTATTATGTGTTCATTTGTTGGACGTATTAAAACAAACAAATCAAAAAGTGTTTGCAAAATTTTGAGTCGGGGTGTTATAAAAAATTTGGGTAACAATTTAGTACGGAGACCACATATTCACCATTAATTAGTTGCTTATTAACATGCAAATTAGTAACAGATTTGCTCTTAATTAGTTATTATTAAGTACTTATTAATGCCTTATTATACAAGCAGTAAGCCATTAACTAAGAGTCTTCCCTCAATAACCTCAGAATTATTGCTTATTAGTACCCCTAACTAAGCCTTATATAACCCCCTAGTGTCCGAATAACTCTAAATTAAGTCTTTGTTACTTTAATTGTCCGAATAATTGTATCTAAGTTATCACAAAACTTTGTTTCAATGAGTTCCCGGCGAGCAAACAAAAGCTGTCTTTGATCTTACCAATCAAAAGGCCTGTAAAACTCCACTGTGTAGGATGGGAAGCGACGTGAAGGTGTCAGTTGCTGCTCCTCGTTGGGCAGACCATGTCTACCGGCTGGGAATCAGCACCTCAAAGTCCGAGTCCATGGTTCTCGCCCGGGAAAGGGTGGAGTGCCATCTCCGGGTTGGGGGGGAGACCCTGCCCCAAGTGCAGGAGTTCAAGTACCTGAGAGACTTGTTCATGAGTGAGGGAATAATAGATCGTGAGATTGACAGGCAGATCGGGTCGGCATCTTCAGTAATTCGGATGCTTATTGTGGTGAAGAAGGAGCTGAGCCGGAAGGCAAAGCTCCCAATTTACCGGTCGATCTACGTTCCCATCCTCACCTATGGTCATGAGCTTTGGGTTATGTCTGAAAGGACAAGATCACGGTTACGATCGGCCGAAATTAGTTTCCTTTGCCGGGTGGTGGGTCTCTCTCTTAGAGATTCGCAGGCGAGTGTGAAGCGACCGGCCGGTACGGGAATCAGCACCTCCAAGTCCGAGTCCATGGTTCTCGCCTGGAAAAGGGTGGAGTGCCATCTCCGGGTTGGGGAGGAGACTCTGCACCAAGTGAAGGAGTTCAAGTACCTCGGAGTCCTGTTCACGAGTGGGGGAAGAGTGGATCGTGGGATCGACAGGCGGATCGGTGCGGCGTCTTCAGTAATGCGGACGTTGTACCGATCCGTTGTGGTGAAGAAGGAGCTGAGCCGGAAAGCAAAGCTCTCAATTTACCGGTCGATCTACGTTCCCATCCTCACCTATGGTCATGAGATTTGGGTTGTGACCCAAAGAACAAGATCACAGGTACAAGCGGCCCAGATGAGTTTGGGTCTCTCCCTTAGAGATAGGGTGAGAAGCTCTGTCATCCGGGAGGAGCTCAAAGTAAAGCCGCTGCTCCTCGTTGGGCAGACTATGTGTCCCGGCTGGGAATCAGCACCTCAAAGTCCGAGTCCATGGTTCTCGCCCGGGAAAGGGTGGAGTGTCATCTCCGGGTTGGGGAGGAGACCCTGCCCCAAGTGGAGGAGTTCAAGTACTTGGGAGACTTGTTCATGAGTGAGCGAAGAATAGATCGTTAGATCGACAGGCGGATCGGGTCGGCATCTTCAGTAATGCGGACGTTTATTGATCCGTTGTGGTGAAGAAGGAGCTGAGCCGGAAGGCAAAGCTCTCAATTTACCAGTCGATCTACGTTCCCATCCTCACCTATGGTCACGAACTTTGGGTTATGTCTGAAAGGACAAGAACATGGGTACAAGCGGCCGAAATTAGTTTCCTTTGCCGGGTGGGGGGTCTCTCCCTTAGAGGTTCGCAGCCGAGTGTGAAGCGACCGGTACGGGAATCAGCACCTCCAAGTCCGAGTCCATGGTTCTCGCCCGGGAAAGGGTGGGGTGCCATCTCCGGGTTGGGGAGGAGACCCTGCCCCAAGTGGAGGAGTTCAAGTACCTGGGAGACTTGTTCATGAGTGAGGGAAGAATAGATCGTTAGTTCGCAGGCGGATTGGGTCGGCATCTTCAGTAATGCGGACGCTGTACCGATCCGTTGTGGTGAAGAAGGAGCTGAGCCAGAAAGCAAAGCTCTCAATTTACCGGTCGATCTACATTCCCATCCTCACCCATGGTCATAAGATTTGGGTTGTGACCCAAAGGACAAGATCACAGGTACAAGCGGCCCAGATGAGTTTGGGTCTCTCCCTTAGAGATAGGGTGAGAAGCTCTGTCATCCGGGAGGAACTCAAATTAAAGACGCTGCTCCTCGTTGGGCAGACTATGTGTCCCGGCTGGGTATCATCACCTCAAAGTCCGAGTCCATGGTTCTTGCCCGGGAAAGGGTGGAGTGCCATCTCCGGTTGGGGAGGAGTGGAGGAGTTCAAGTACCTGGGAGACTTGTTCATGAGTGAAGGAAGAATAGATCGTTAGATCGACAGGTAAATCGGGTCGGCATCTTCAGTAATTTGGACGCTTATTGATCCGTTGTGGAGAAGAAGGAGCTGAGCCGGAAAGCAAAGCTCTCAATTTACCAGTCGATCTACATTCCCATACTTACCTATGGTCATGAGATTTGGGTTGTGACCCAAAGGACAAGATCACAGGTACAAGCGGCCCAGATGAGTTTGGGTCTCTCCCTTAGAGATAGGGTGAGAAGCTCTGTTATTCGGGAGGAGCTCAAAGTAAAGCCACTGCTCCTCGTTGGGCAGACTGTGTCCCGGCTGGGAATCATCACTTCAAAGTCCGAGTCCATGGTTGTTGCCCGGGAAAGGGTGGAGTGCCATCTCCGGGTTGGGGAGGAGACCCTGTCCCAAGTGGAGGAGTTGAAATACCTCGGAGTCTTGTTCACGAGTGAGGGAAGAGTGGATGGTGGGATCGACAGGCGGATTGTTGCGGCGTCTTCAGTAATGCGGACGCTGTACCGATCCGTTGTGGTGAAGAAGGAGCTGAGCCGGAAGGCAAAGCTCTCAATTTACCGGTCGATCTACGTTCCCAACCTCACCTATGGTCATGAGCTTTGGGTTGTGACCGAAAGGACAAGATCACAGGTACAAGCGGCCCAGATGAGTTTGGGTCTCTCCCTTAGAGATAGGGTGAGAAGCTCTGTCATCCGGGAGGAACTCAAATTAAAGACGCTGCTCCTCGTTGGGCAGACTATGTGTCCCGGCTGGGAATCAGCAACTCAAAGTCCGAGTCCGTGGTTGTCGCCCGGGAAAGGGTGGAGTGCCATCTCCGGGTTGGGGAGAAGTGGAGGAGTTCAAGTACCTGGGAAACTTGTTCATGAGTGAGGGAAGAATAGATCGTTAGATTGACAGGCAGATCGGGTCGGCATCTTCAGCAATGCGGACGCTGTATTGATCCGTTGTGGTGAAGAAGGAGCTGAGCCGGAAGGCAAAGCTCTCAATTTACCAGTCGATCTATACGTCCTTGCAAACCATTTCTCATAAAAGTTTTGCCAAACAACACAGAAACTAGCTTAGTACATTTTACTTCTCTTTTTTGTTTGTTTTCATACAATTGTTTTATTTTTGTAGAATTCTGTCTGGTCCCAGTGCGGTTACACAACTTTCATCTCAATAGTACACAATTTGGACCCCAAAAAAAAATAAAAAAAACGAAGCATTTACAAAGTGGCAACATTAAAAACTTCAAAGGTGGTCTGACTGAGTCTGCACCCGTACAGTCTGTGTGATGGCAAAAAACCTGGTTCGGCACTGATTATACTCGCGGGACAAGCAGACCTTTAGTCATAAATACATCCTGGATGTCCGGGTTTAAACCGGGGTTAATCTAATCCACTCCAGGAATGACAAGTTCAGTTCAAAATTTGGGACTTGGGAGACAAACATTTCTGCAGCAGATTCCTAAAACCAGGAGAGTGCTCATGTTGTGTGGAGGATCTTGGACTTCTGTAGTCCTTGGCAGACCCTTACCTGGACCTTTTGCCAGCAAAAACTGGGGTCCAAACTTGGGATTTACTAATTCACTGAGGCGTTCCTCAAGGTTCCCCTTTAAGTCCTCTCCTTTTTGCCAGTTATTTTTCCCAACGTAAGTTCAGTGAGTTGTCATTTGTTCAACTTCTTTAGTTCCACTAGTCTTGTTCCATCTTAGGTCCTTCTCTTTTTCACCATTAGAGCTTTTTAACAAAAAGAAATGCGTAAGAGAATCACATTTTTAAAAACACTAGAGTTCTGTCAGAAAGACGAAGGTAGGACCAGGTTTACGCCGCACACCAAGTCGGACTTTTTATTGCCCTCAAGTGACAGGGAATCGGATATTTTCTGCCAGTCCGAACCCTCAAAAGTGCTGCGAATCGGATATTTTGGCATCGGATTCGGGCCAAGTCCGGAGGTAGTCCTGAATCCAATCGGAATTGGGTCTTTTAAACGTGATTTCAGTCTAAACCCATCCATCCATTTTTCTATCGCTTATTCCCTTTAGGGTACGGGGGGCCCTGGTGCCTATCTCAGCTACAATGGGGCGAAAGGCGGGGTAGACCCAGGACAAGTCGCCAAGGGCCAACACAGATAGACGGACAACATTCACACCCTAGGGCCAATTTAGTGTTGCCAATCAACCTATCCCCAGGTGCATGTCTTTGGAGGTGGGAGGGGCCTATCCCCAGGTACATGTCTTTGGAGGTGGCAGGGGCCTATCCCCAGGTGCATGTCTTTGGAGGTGGGAGGGGCCTATCCCCAGGTGCATGTCTTTGGAGGTGGGAGGAAGCCGGAGTAGAACCCCCGCATTCAAGGGGAGAACATTCAAACTCCACACAGAAAGAACCCGAGCCCGGGATCGAACCCTGACTACTCAGGACCTTCGTATTGTGAGGCAGACGCACTAACCCCTCTCCCACCGTGCTGCCCAGTTTAAACCAGTCAAACAAACAGAACAGATTTTTATCCGGCCCGCGAGATGAGTATAGAAATTAACCGGAAATTTTTGAATGAAAGAAATTGCTGTTCCAAAAGTGTCCACTAGATGTCGCAAGAGCAATTCTTTGTATCTTTGTGATGTTATTAGTGCACAAGTCGAGGAAAATGATCTAACAACATAAACAACATCCGGTTATTTGATATTGGTATCGTTATTTTAGTCTTCCCGGTAAGGTCCATCCAGGTGTACTGGAGAGGAGGCTACGCCGGATAGTCCAACCTCGGATTTAGGAGGAACAGTGTGGTTTTTGTCCTGGTCGTGGAATGCTAGACCAGTTCTATACTCTGGGCAGGGTTCTTGAGGGTGCATGGGAGTTTGCCCAACCAGTCTACATGTGCTTTGTGGACTTGGAGAAGGCATTCGACCGTGTCCGAGTACGGGGTATCGGACTGTCTGATCTCCCTGTATGATCAGTGCCAGAGCTTGGTCCGCATTGCCGGCGGTAAGTCGAACACGTTTCCAGTGAGGGTCGGACTCCGCCAAGGCTGCCCTTTGTCACCCATTCTGTTCAGAACTCTTATGGACAGAATTTTTAGGCGCAGTCAAGGTGTTGAGGGGTTCCGGTTTGGTAACCGCAGGATTAGGTCTCTGCTTTTTGCAGATGATGTGGTCCTGATGGCTTCATCTGGCCGGGATCTTCAGCTCTCACTGGATCGGTTCGCAGCCGAGTGTTAAGCACCTCCAAGTCCGAGTCCATGGTTTTCGCCCGGGAAAGGGGGGAGGGCCATGTCTGAGTTGGGGTGGGGGATATCTTGCCCCAAGTGGAGGAGTTCAAGTACCTCGGAGTGAGGGAAGAGTGGATGGTGAGGTCGACAAGCGGATCGGTGCGGCGTCTTCAGTAATGCGGACGCTGTATCGATCCGTTGTGGTGAAGAAGGAGCTGAGGCGGAAGGCAAAGCTCTCAATTTACCGGTTGAGCTACGTTCCCATCCTCACCTATGGTCATGAGCTTTCGGGTCATGACCGAAAGGACAAGATCCATAATGAGTTTCTTCCGCCAGGTTGTGGGGCTCTCCCTTAGAGATAGGGTGAGAAGCTCTGTCATCCGGGAGGATGAGAGTCCAGTCCATAGTGGATCTAACATAATAGTGTGAGAGTCCAGTCCATAGTGGATCTAACATAATAGTGTGAGAGTCCAGTCCATAGTGGATCTAACATAATAGTGTGAGAGTCCAGTCCATAGTGGATCTAACATAATAGTGTGAGAGTCCAGTCCATAGTGGATCTAACATAATAGTGTGAGAGTCCAGTCCATAGTGGATCTAACATAATAGTGTGAGAGTCCAGTCCATAGTGGATCTAACATAATAGTGAGAGTCCAGTCCATAGTGGATCTAACATAATAGTGTGGAAGTCCAGTTCATAGTGGATCTAACAATAGTGAGAGAGTCCAGTCCATAGTGGATCTAACATAATAGTGAGAGTCCAGTCCATAGTGGTTCAAAAATAACAAAACAAATGGGACTGAACCTCTACTTACAATTTTTAAGATGATTTATGGTTCAAAAAGAACTGAAGCATTCAGGGCCCAGAACCGAAAGAACATTTACGGTCATCATGAGTCTATAGACAAACCTGACCAGAACTGTACAGAACATAGTCTAGCTGGGAGTAAAACAAATAAAAATAAAATCAAAAAAATCTATTCTTTTGCCGCATTCTTGTTATTTTCAGTTAAATCAGACTCGTTGCCAAACAAAAATCCACTTCCGCACATCAATTAAATAATTGTAGTCTTAACTATCTGTAAAAGTATCTTTTCTATCATTTATTTGGCTAAAACCTGTCACAAAAGGATATAGAAATGAGGCGTTTGTACTCTGACATAAAATCTACTTGGTACAAGATGTAAGGCAGTCAATGTGACTCATCCTAATTTAGCAGTTTTTTATTGTGTTGTGTCAAGTGTGTGTGTTCTTGTATTTCTACCCTTCTAGAAACACCAACAAGAAAAAGTATCTTCCATTTGAGGACCGGCGGACAAGTTTGGCTCAATACGGACAACCATTGCATCTAATAGAGAGCCAAATACTAAAATCTGTGAACATTGCTCCAAAGTCGGGATTTTCCGGTTGATGTAACGTGCGTACAAAAATACATTTTGACAGGTGCAAAGGCAGCAATGTATGATAAAACAAGACGGCAGCTAGAGAAGGACTTCCCTATTCATCCCCGCCAGGTGAACGGCTGAATTGACCACTTCCTGTGCGGACGTAAGACAAATGTGAGCATAGGGTGAACAAAAATTGAGAATGTCTCATTTGCACCCCTGGTGGTGACATCTATTAAAATGAGGGATTTTTTTTAAATTGACTGTCGCTTTTAAAAGTGCTCCCCCTCAGGTCAACATATGAAATAACAAGTGTGTGGAAAAATGTGAAGTGCTCCCCCTCTGGTCAACATATGAAATAACAAGTGTGTGTAAAAATGTGAAGTGCTCCCCCTCTGGTTAACATATGAAATAATAAGTGTGTGGAAAAATGTGAAGTGCTCCCCCTCTGGTCAACATATGAAATAACAAGTGTAAGGAATTGGAATGTGACCCCTTTGGCTAAAATTATTACAAAAATCAAAATAAATATGTATATAGAGACATACTGTAATAACGAAGTAAATAATGAAAATTAAAAAACTGTTAAAAAATGTTTTCAATATAAATAAATAACTAAAAGCAGTCTTTTTCTCACAATGTGTCGACTTTTTTCTTATAAAATTGGGAACAATTTCTCATATTATTTCTGCTTATGTAATATTGCAATATTTTCTCGTCAAATTATACCTTTTTAATGTAAAATTATTGCTTTTAATGCAAAATGGTGACATTTATCTGATAAAATTCAGACTTTTATCACAATATTGCCAATTTTTTTGTTCTTGTAAAATAGTGAAATTTTTGGAGTAAAAGTATGACTTTTTTCATCACAAACTTTTCACAACAAGATTTTTTTTTAACTTTTTTATGTAAAATTATTACTTTTTCATGCAAGATGTTGACATTTTTCATAAAATCCTCACATTATCGCCAATTTTTTAGTTGTTCTTGTAAAATAGTGTCATTTTTTAAATAAAATGATGACTTTTGTCATAATTTTGCCAAGTGAAATTCCGATTATTATTATAATTTTGGCCAAATTTTCAAGTTTTCTTATAAAATAGTGACTTTTGTCGAGTAAAATTACGATTCTTTTCATAAAGTTGACACATTTTAAAGCTTTTCTTGTAAAATTGCAACTGTTATTAAGTAAAAGTCCAACTTTTATCATAATATCGCACAAATGTTCAGTTTTTCTCGTAAAATTTTGACAGGAGTTGAGTAAAATGATGACTTTTATTATAATAGTGCCAACATTTGTAAGTTTTTCTTGTGAAATTCCAACTCATTTTTCACAACAAGCTTTTTTTTTAAACTTCTTTTAAGTGTAATGATTACTATTTAATGCAAGATGGTGACATTTGTCATATAAAATTCTCACAATATTGCCAATTTTTTGTTGTTCTTGTAAAATAATTACATTTGTTGAATAAAATTATGACTTTTGTCATAATTTTGCCAAGTGAAATTGCGATTATTATTATAATTTTGGCAACATTTTTAAGTTTTCTTATAAAATAGTGACTTTTGTCGAGTAAAATTCCGTTTCTTTTCATAAAGTTGACACATTTTAAAGCTTTTCTTGTAAAATTGCAACTGTTAAGTAAAAGTCCAACTTTTATCATAACATCGCACAAATGTTCAGTTTTTCTTGTAAAATTTTGACAGGAGTTGAGTAAAATGACGACTTTTATTATAATAGTGCCAACATTTTAAGTTTTTATTGTCAAATTCCAACTCATTTTTCACAACAAGCTTTTTTTTTTAACTTCTTTTAAGTAAAATGATTACTATTTAATGCAAGATGGTGACATTTGTCATATAAAATTCTCACAATATTGCCAATTTTTTGTTGTTCTTGTAAAATAATTACATTTGTTGAGTAAAATTCCGATTATTATTATAATTTTGGCAAAATTTTTAAGTTTTCTTATAAAATAGTGACTTTTGTCGAGTAAAATTACGATTCTTTTCATAAAGTTGACACATTTTAAAGCTTTTCTTGTAAAATTGCAACTATTATTAAGTAAAAGTCCAACTTTTATCATAATATCGCACAAATGTTCAGTTTTTCTTGTAAAATTTTGACACGAGTTGAGTAAAATGACGACTTTTATTATACATATATATTTTATTATATAAACTTTATTTTTTTGCAAATAATCATTGACTTTAGAATTTGATGCCAGCAACACTTGACAAAGAAGTTGGGAAAGGTGGCAATAAATACTGAGAAAGTTGAGGAATTATTGGGAACATCCCACAGGTGTGCAGGCTAATTGGGAACAGGTGGGTGCCATGATTGGGTATAAAAACAGCTTCCCAAAAAATGCTAAGTAATTCACAAACAAGGATGGGTTGAGGGTCAACACTTTGTAAGAAAATTGTCGAACAGTTTTAGAACATTTCTCAACGAGCTATTGCAAGGAATTTAGGGATTTTACCATCTACGGTCCGTAAAATCATCAAAAGGTTCAGAGAATCTGGAGAAATCACTGCACGTAAGCCATTATATTACGGACCTTTGATCCCTCAGGCGCTACTGCATCAAAAAACCGACATCAGTGTGTAAAGGATATCACCACATGAGCTCAGGAACACTTCATAAAACCACTGTCAGTAACTACAGTTGGTCGCTACATCTGTAAGTGCAAGTCAAAGCTCTACTATACAAAGCCAAACCCATTTATCAACAACACCCAGAAACGCCGCCGGCTTCGCTGGGCCAGAGCTCACCTAACATGGACTGATGCAAAGCGGAAAGGTGTTCCGTGGTCTGACGAGTCCAAATTTCAAATTATATTTGGAAACAGAGGACGTGGTGTCCTCCGGAACAAAGAGGAAATTATAGACGCAAAGTGTAAAAGCCAGCATGTGTGATGGTATGGGGGTGCATTAGTGCCCAAGGCATGGGTAACTTACACATCTGTGAAGGCACCATTAATGCTGAATGGTCCGTACAGGTTTTGGAGCGACATATGTGGTCATCCATGCAACGTTATCATGGACGCCCCTGCTTATTTCAGCAAGCCACAGTGTGGCTTCGTAAAAAAAAAAATTGTGTGGGTACTTTCCTGGCCCGCCTGCAGTCCAGACCTGTCTCCCATGGAAAATGTGTGAAGCGTAAAATAGGACAGCGGAGACCCCGGACTGTTGAAGGACTGAAGCTCTACATAAAACAAGAATGGGAAAGAATTCCACTTTCAAAGCTTCAACAATTACTTTCCTCAGTTCCCAAACGTTGTTAAAAGAAAAGGTGATGTAACACAGTGGTGAACATGCCCTTTCCCAACTACTTTGGCACGTGTTGCAGCCATGAAATTCTAATGATTATTTGGTAAAAAATAAATAAAATTTATGAGTTTGAACATCAAATATGTTGTCTTTGTAGCATATTCAAGTGAATATGGCTTGAAAAGGATTTGCAAATCATTTTATTCCGTTTATATTTACATCAAACGCAATTTCCCAACTCATATGGAAACGGGGTTTGAATTATTCATGTTGTAAATACACTTCTTTATAGATCTAGAAAGGCCGGTCCTAAAGAGGAAGGCTTTTTTCTCAGGTGCCCAGAAGGTCAGAAATACAAAAGTGTGTGTGTGTGTGTGTGTGTGTGGTGCAGAGTGTGAAGGCTGCACACGGACAACAGTTCAATGTACAATTACACAATGCATGGCCAGTAAATGTACAGTGTACATCAAATACTATACAACCGAGAATTTTCCAAAAATAGAAACACAAAAAAGCGACGACAACCGGGTGGGAGAAAAACAAAAAACAACCAAAAAAAAAAAAAAAGATAGCGTTACAAACGGCGACATCCAGAAGCGAGCTTTTCCCCCGTAAGACACGGCACGGAGAGAAAGCGGGTTTGTGTACGAGACCTTTCTACGTGTCCTACGGCGTCTTGTGCTTGACGTTACTAAAAGTTGACAGAATGTACACACCTTCGTTCTCTCTTCGCACCTTGCAAAGACTTTCCACGCACCTCTCTCTCTTTCCGCCTCACCTCCGAGCAGACCCGGGAAGAGAAGGTCCGTGTCCCGGGTCCCGGGTCTCGGGTGGAGTGCATGCACATGCAAGGCCTGGCTGGACTCGCCCTCCCTCTGCTCCTTCCAAGGAGTCCACAGTCCCGTCCTGGGACTCTCCCCGTGTCTTGCTACCTATGATGCTACGTGGGAACTAGACGTCATGAAAAAAAAACAAAAAAAAGGTACCTTTTCCTACTTCCAACTAGGTTTCTTTTTCCTCCCGCGGCTTAAACCCAGGAGTCCGGGGAGGCCGGGTAGTGGCTGGTCTCGTAGTTGAGCTCGCTGTAGGGCCGTGCGGCCGAGTAGAAGTCCACGTAGTTGCCTGTGGATTTCAGGCCCTGCAAGTGCATGTTGAGGTCGGCCTGGGGGGGGCGGCCCCCCGCGTGGACCTGGTTCTCGAAGAAGGCCTGGTCCTCGTAGTTGCCGCTGTCGGGCGGGGGAGGGTTCTGGAAAGGCGGGTAGGGCTCTGAAGGCAATCCTTGGGAGGAGACCTGGAGACGGGAGAGGACAGAACAGTTTTATAAGCACTCTATGAGGGACTGGGCAGTATTATACTTAGTACTGCTGTA